>NC_056668.1:107617067-107914567 GCF_018350195.1 Panthera tigris | reverse complement strand
GCTGCCATTTGTAACCTTAATAGGCTCTTAAACATTAATGCTATGTTTCCTCCAAATACAAGATGTTTAATTTTTCTTAAAAACAGAATTTTTTTTCCATTAGAGAAATGTTTAACTTTTAAAGACTTCATAGATGTGTTTATCCTGTGAGTCTTGTTTCTGAAATAGAGTGGATTTGGACATCAGAAAAGACAGGTTTAAATTTAACTCTGTACTAGTCTTAGAATACAGTTAAAAACAGTTTTGTCTTTTAAACTGTAGAATTTTTAGAGTAAGAAGAGACCCTTGAGTTTATCTAATGCAATTGTCTCTGTTTGCCAGTGAGAACCAGTTTTAGGGAATCAAAAAATGGTGCGAGAATTCTGAATTCCTTCTGTCATATCTAAGCTCCTTCATTCCCCTCACCCAAACAAAGAAACACTCTCCAGCAAACTAACCTAGGCTGAATATTTAAGAATAGGGTAGCCAAATACTTGGCACTAGAATGCTAACTGTTTTTCCTGCCCTCTCCCCACCATCATAAACAATTCCTAGGTCTTGCTTGTGTCTAGAGGTTCTTTCTGTATAGGAGTATAGGAACTCTAGCACTGTGGCTTTGATTACTATAACCCTTTCTGCTGAGAGATCTATTTGATCACCCTTTTCGTAAAATATTAGTATTATGACAGGAAAGACCTCTTAACCTTGTTTTCGGAAGTTTGACCTGCTTGTTACATAAAATTGGTATCTGGAATGCCTTATGGCTTATTGGGTTTTGTAATTGCAAGTTAGTTTCAAAATAATTGCAGAGTAGAAATAGAAGACTCAGAATGAGTGATTAGCTCTTCTTGAGAGTTACTGAGATAAGAATTTTCATAATTGGCTTAAGTACTCCTTGAGTTTCATCCTTGACTAAGTCCATTACCTTTTCTTTTTAATAGTATTAAGAATCTTACAGTCCTGGGGCACCTGGGTGGCTCCGTCAGTTAAGTGGCCAACTTTGGCTCATGAGTTTGAGCCCTGTGCTGGGCTCTGTGCTGACAGCTCAGAGCCTGGAGCCTGATTGGGATCCTGTGTCTCCCTGTCTCTCTGCCCCTCCCCCACTAACACACTGTCTCGCTTTCTCTCAAAAATAAATAAACGTGAAAAAAAATTAAAATTAAAAAAAAAAAAATCTTACAGTCCTGAGTTGTTTAGCAGATTATTGAAGGATGCTGGGCAGTCCCACGGTGGTTATGTTTTATAAAACTAAGTATAACATATTGCAGTTTTAGAGGTCTTGATTACTAAGTATATTTTATAGAATTCTAGCTTATGCATTAAAAAAATTTTTTTTTAATGCTTAGTTTTGAGAGAGAGAGAGAGAGAGAGAGAGAGAATACAAGTAGGGAGGGGCAGAGAACAAGGGAGACACAGAATCTGAAGCAGACTCCAGGCTCTGAGCTGTCGGCATAGAGCCCAGTGCAGGGCTCTGTGAGTTCATGACAAAACTGAAGTCAGACCAAACCAGGAGTTCATGACCTTAGCCAAAGACGGATACTTACCCGACCGAGTCACCCAAGTGCTCCTTTAGCAACTTCTTATACAATTAAATCTTTACTGGAGGTGCAGGTCTCTCTCTGATTCTGGTTATTTGTAGCCATGTGAGAGTGAAGGTCAGGTGCTGCCAGATTCCCCCCTTCCTAAAGAAAACCCAGAAATACAGATTTTTATGTAAAATTTTCAATATTAAAATGTTCTAAATTTTTGGAGTGAATTCTGAAGGCCAAATTGGATCTGTCAGTGGCCAGGTGAGAAGCATAGGCCTCAGTTTGCAGCCTTTTTCATAATAACAGTTCGACTCCCAAGTTAACCTATAGAATGCTCTGTAAATTGTAATATAGTGAAGTTATCATATTGACCTGAGAGAATGCCATGTGGGCAAAAGTCATATGTTAGTTCCTTTTCTTGGGTCTTAGGTAAAACTGTTGGGAATGTTGGACAGGTTTTCAGCCAACATAGGTTATTATTCATATTCTGTCATCCTTTGATGTATCTTGCTTTGAGTCATCTAGGGTCTTTCTGTGATGTGCTTTACTCCTTGGGTCCCAGAAGATCTGTATTTTCAATTTCTCCCTTTAGCATTTTCATTTAGTTCCTTCATGAATGAAGAAGACAAAACAAATTCATGCTAAATTTTCACAGATACAAATATTAGTATTTATGTATTTGAAGTTTGTACTTATTAACAAGTGAATGTTGAAATGATAGATTTTAACACATTGCAATAGAGTAAAAATGATTAAGCTGTGTAGGAGGCTGGATTTGCTATAATATACTGAAAACATAATATAATCCCTGAATCTGTATTGAGTCTCCCTCAGTGCTTCAAACGAGAGAAAATACAGACTTTGTACAACAGGGGGCGCCTGGGTGGCTCAGTTGGTTGAGCGTCTGAATTTGGCTCCGGTCATGATCCCAGGGTTGTGGGATCGAGCCTGTCATCAGGCTCTGCACTGAGCGTGGAGCCTGCTTGAGATTCTCTTTCTCCCTCTGCCTCTCTTGTCCGCTCATACACTTTCTCCCTCTCTCTCTCTCTCTCTCAAAAAAAAAAAAAAAAAAAAAAAAAAAAAAGAGAAGAAAAGAAAAAAAATCAGCTGTCAGAGATTCTTCACTGACTCTCTTCCTTAAATCTACAGTGCTATTATCATCTCTGGAGGCCCTAATTCTGTGTATGCAGAAGATGCTCCCTGGTTTGATCCAGCAATATTCACGATTGGCAAGCCTGTTCTTGGAATTTGCTATGGCATGCAGGTACATTGGTGAATTTGCCTTAAGAATTGACTTAATTTTATCCTGTTTGTGACTCTTACTGTATTAGTATTTTCTGTCTTTAGAGTATGTAGGATATTTAGTTGTATGAGCTAATTTGTGCATATTACGAGGGTTTACAAATTGCTACAATAGCATGGCAGAATTGACCTGAGTGGAAATCTCTTTTCAGAAAAAAACAGCTATATTACTGCATATAACATAACACTATCCATTAAAAAAATAAACTTAGACATTCAGATTTATGTGTTACAGAAATAGCACACAGAGCTTCTATGTATTTTTACTCAATTTCCTTACTATTGACACTTTTAACCTTTGAGAGTAACTTGCACACATGATGTCTTGTTACTTGTTGTATTTTCTAAGGGCTAGGGCTCTCTTCTGTGTAACCACAGTACAAATAATAAAATCCGTAAGTTAACATTGATTCACTTGTGCATCTAATCCACAGAGTGAATTTACATTGCACTGTTTGTCTCATTAATGTCCCTTATAAGTCCTGGATCCAAACCAGGACCATATATATTTAGTTGTCATGTTTCTTATTATCAGACACCTTTACTTTGGAACCATTCCTCAGTCTTTTCCTTCTCTTTCGTGACCTTGACAGATTAAAAAAAAAAAAAAAGGATATTCCAGTTCTTTGTAGATGATGCTTCAATTTTGGTTTATTTGCTGTTTCTGCATTGTTAGATTTAGGTTATTACTTATTTATTTTCTTTGGCAGGAGTACCATAGAAGTGATGCTGTGCTCTTCTCAGAGTATCTAACTAGGAGGCACCCGATCGATGTCTGTGTGTACCATGACAGACAATGTTAATTTTGATTATTTTGTTAAGATGGTGTCTGCCAAGTGTCTCCACTGTGTTATTAATATACACCTTGGAATTGTATCAAAAACAAGAATAAATAGGGACTGAGGTCTAGACATAAGCTATTCTTTTATGAATTAGGTGTTTAGAAATCTATTTTGGCTGCTTTGGTACTTCTTTGGTTACTTTATTTTTAGGTAGTATAGGTTTATTAGACTAGTAGAATGTGATTACTGACTAAGATGATGGGAAGATAATGAACCAGAACCTGCTAAAATCTCACTTAGCAAAGAATAATTTGTTTAATACGGTCTATTTACTGACGAGGTGGGAATAGAAATAAATTAAGAAAAGTTATCCTGGGGCACCTGGGTGGCTCAGTCGGTTGTGTCCAACTTCGGCTCAGGTCATGATATCATGGTTTGTGAGTTCGAGCTCCGCATCAGGCTCTGTGCTGACAGCTCGGAGCCTGGAGCTTGCTTTGGATTCTATGTCTCCCTCTCTCTCTGCCCCTCCCCTGCTTGTGCTCTCTCAAAAATAAATAAATGTCAAAAAAAAATTTTTTTTTAAAGTTATCCCTAGTGGTTGTAAGCAACATGATTTTCTAAAGTGTGTCTTACTTAACCATGTCATCTGAAAATTGAGTTAGCTGGGAAAATATTCCCTGAGTAATAATTATTAATTGATATGTTACAGTATTTTGACTTTTCTAGTGTGAGAAACAAGATACTTTTTTGTTAAACTCAGAATTCTCTGCTATGATAAGAATAGCCAAATAAATATGATGACTAGATTCACTTGCTTGTGAATTGTCTTCATCTCTTCCCTTTTGCCCACCTTAAGCGGAAGGGAGGACAGGGTCGGAATACAAGTGGAATTAATCTAATTGTGAGAGTTAATCCATTGATTAACCAAATGGAATTGGTGTTAATTCAGATACTGCTTTTTACTTCCCCATGATACTCTGTTCCTCCCTAATTGATTATTGAGAACTGCCTATTAATTTTTGATTACTTGTATGCGTAGCTTAATAATTAAGACAATGTGTTCTTTCTCCCAGTGACCGAGTTGTTTTAAGTTTTTGGATTGAAGATAATTTGAAATTTTAGTAAGTGGGCAAAACAGGGAGTCATTTTTTTTTTTTAAACAATCTGATTGAAACCTTTATGCTTTAATATGAATATTGTACAGAAGGAGGCTGTTTAAAAGGTAGAAAGTGAGCAGACCAGTATATTCTCTTTTAGCTATCTCTGGAGTATTCGGCAAAGTAAAAAAAAATATAAATCAATGTTCACAAAATAAAAAAATATAAATCAGTGTGAATATATTCTAACTTGGATATAAGTTAAAAAATAAATTATTAAAAAATGTGAATGTTTCATTATCTCTATGCTTGATACAAGAGCAGAATATTAGGAATCATCGGTCTGTTAAACGGCTTTACCAGATTTCATTTCTTGCTAATTGTTGTTACAGTTTTCCACTTTGATTTAGAGGAAATACTGATCACTACAAATATGTGACATACAGAGTCCAAAGGCTATAATAGATATTTTCTTCTCTATGCAACAAACATTTTCTAGTAAAAGGCTCTTTTTCCCGTTAATATTCTCTGAAATGTCAAGTGGTGATTATGAATTTCACTTGGTTAATAACTTATTTTTAGATTTTCTTATGTAATATTCTAATAAATCCATTTTCTTAGAAGAGCCTGCATCTTGATTTAGTTGATATTTGGATGACTCTTTTTTTTAAATATATCTTCACTGTAGGATGTAATGTATTTACATCATTGATTTTCCATGCCAGAGTAGTCAGTATTAATCATACAGCACAACTTAAGTGTTTTTTAGTATATTGAGAGGTATTATAACATTCTGTAAGGAAGACTCTCATAGATACCTTTTTTCAGGACCCACTTACAGTGAAATACATGTGGAAAATGTTGCCTGAATTTAAGTGCTAGTGACTGTTTCTCCCTTATGCCAGTCCCTCATATAACTGTGAGGCCTAGTTTTTCTGTTATTCATTAAGGATCTTTATTGTAGCCAGAGCCAGGCCTGCTCAGGTTAAATGTGTACAACAATCTGCCTTTATGTCCTCTGAACTTACATAGTAGGACAGTGGAATAGGCTGATCTTGGTCTTTAGACAAAAATCGTCTTTCCATAAAATACTGGTATAGATGGCACATCTAGCTAATAAGCTGTCTATAAAGGACTGACTGATATTTCTTAATGGCTATTAGTTGGGTAAGTTTAGCACCAAAGGTCTCACTCTGGGATGTACTTTTGCCCCCAACAGCATTCTGAAATTTTAGTAATTTCACTATTTTATGTACCATCTTTTCCCATTCTTGAGACTCTCTTGTAGAGACTTTCTAATTGCTTTCTGGTAATTCTTTGCTTTAGAAGAAAAAAGTTAGTCCTGCTCGTTGCTCCACTTATTTCTATTACCACTCAGCATAAGAAATAGAATATTAGTACAACTTTCGAAACTCTCTTTATACTTTTCTCCATTCATGTTTTTTTCCTACCAGAGGCAGCACTTTTCCTGAATTTTATTATTCATTCTTTCTTTTCCTTACAGCTTTAGACATAAGCTTATATCCTTAAATAATGTTATTTAGGTTGCCCATTGATCTTTATATAAATGAAATTCTGCATGTTAATACATTTAATTGTAAGTGACTCATGTTCACTACTGAATTTTTTGTTTGAATAGCACAGATTAATTATACATTTCACTATTGGTATTGCTGGTCTTTTTCCAATTTTTTGCTATTACAGACAATACTGCCATGAATATTTTTGTACTTGTCTTTTGGCGTTCTGCATACTCTAACTTTTCTCTAGGGCAGCCATGAACTGAAATGCTGAATCTCAGCTTTACTAGTAATATTTCCCTCCAATTTACATTCCTGCAGCAGTATGTGAAAATTCCTTGTGCTCTATATTCCTGCCAAGCCTTAACATTGTCAGATTTCTTGTTTTATTTGCCAATCTGAAGAGGCATTAAATGGGATCACATTGTAGTCTTAATGTTCATTTTCCTTATTATTGTAAGATTTGTATGTTTATTTGCCAGTAGTGTCTGCTTTAGTATAGAAGCATGTTAATGATTTTTGCCCATTTTTCTATTACAGTGTCTTATTTTACTGTGTTTGTATATGATGGATACTAAACATTAGCCAAATACATATAGCAGATACCTTCTAGATTGTGACTTGCCTCTTCACTGTTGTAATTTCACTTGGTTTCTGTTTTTATCCTTTTTTTCTTTCTCTTTCTTTCTTTCCTTTTTTTTTTTTTTGCATCCTGAGAAACTTCTTTATTACAAGTGTTTGGTTTCTTTACACACTCCATGAGGTTTTGTCAAATTACTTCTATTAAAAGGGTGTATCCTTCCCTTTCTCTCTCCCAAACCTAACCCTTGTTGTAAAACTGGCAAGATAAGAGCTGATCTGATTGGGGCAGTAGATCTGGAGTACTGCATGAGTTTCTTTTGAGTCATTTATGACAGTGGGGTTATGAGGAATCCATACTGAAAACCATTTCCTTAAGTCAGAATACTAAAACAAAAATTTAACAAGAAAACAAATTGTTTTATTATAGGTAAAGTTATCCCCCCTTCTCACAAACACAAGCTTAACTGATTGTCAGCTCTTTGCATTTTAACCTGAAGTAGTGTAGTCAGGAAGGGCACCCCCCCCCCCCAAGAAAAAAACCAAACAAACATGAAAGCTTTCTCAACAGGTAAGATAACTTCAAATTTTAGGGCAAGCCTTTGGCTTTGTAAAAGCATTTAATTTAGATTTTGTGAACTCTTAATTTGTGTTGAGTTTGAACAGCTTTAGTTTTCTTGATCATTCAGCTGTCTTTTAATTAAGAATGGCAAATTAAAGGAGGTAGAGGCGCACAAGGTTCACTGAGTATATGAAAGACAGCATTTTTCATTCAGCAAATTTTAATGACTGCTTTGGGCCACATGCTTTGGTAGGCCTCTGGGACTGTGAAGAAATCTGAAGACATGGGGGAGAGCACATGGTCTCATTGTTTTGGCAGTTACACTTGTTTGGCTGGAGTAGAGAAGTGGGGGTGGGGAAGAGAGGTGATACTAGACAGGGGGCATGTAATGAAAGCTTTTTGTGTAATATAAGCGACTTGGACTTTATCCTATAGACAGAGGGTCAGCAAACTGTGGCCTGCCTCCACATCTGGCCCATTGCCTCTTTTTGTATGACCTGCAAGCTAAGAATAGTTTCTGTGTTTTTATTTATTTTTTACTTTTATTTATGTGTTTATTTTAGCACGAGCCAGAGAGAGGGGCAGAATGAGAGAAAGAGAGCCTTAAGCAGGCTCCATGCTCAGCACAGAGCCCCAACCCTGGGGCCGATCTCATGACCCTGGGATCATGACCTGAGCTGAAATCAAGAGTTGGTTGCTCAGTCAACTGAGCCACCCTGGTGCCCCAGTTTTTATGGTTTCAAATACTTGGAATAAATTTTTTTAAACTGTGTGTGTGTGTGTTTTTTTTAATGTTTATTTATTTTGGGTGTGAGGGACAGAGAGAGAGTGGGAGAGAGAATCCCAAGCAGTCTCCATACTGTCAGCACAGAGCCCTACTTGCAGCTGTATCTCATGAACTGTGAGGTCATGACCTGAGCCAAAACTAAGAGTTGGATGCTTAACCGACTCAGCCACCCAGGTGTCCTGAAATAAAAATTTTTTTAGAGAATTACATTTTGTGATGTGAAAATTAAGTGAAATTCACATTTCAGTGTCCATAAATAAGGTTTTATTGGAACATAGCCCTATCCATTTCTTTAAGTGTTGTCTGTGGACAATACTTGTCTGTAGCTTTCATGCTATGGCAAGAATTGCATGGTTGCTTCAGAGGCAGTAGGGCCTGCAAAGACCAAAATACCTACTCTTTACAGGAAAAGTTTACCAACCCTGCTGTAGATGGTAGAGAGCCATTGAAGAAATTAATCATGGACTAACACAATCATATTTATATTTTAGTAGCTGACATTGGTAGATCTCTAGAATATAGACTGGTTAGACTGTAGCAATGTTTCCTAAACTGTGTGGTAGTTAATGTACTGCAGAAAGTGTTTAATACCTGGGTTTTTAGTTAGGGAAATTTGGGCTAAATGGGTTAACAAGTTTTGTTTTGTTTTTTTCTCTCTTTTGGGCTTAACCCAAACCTTTATTGCAGGAAGTTTTATTTTGAATGTCTTCAGAGGAGAATGTAGAGGGCAGCATTTGCTGATGATTTTGAGGAATATTCCACTGTGCATTGTAAGAATGGACATTTATTTAGCCCTCTGCCTGCTTTTTTGTTGGGAGCTGGGTCAACCTGTAACCTGCATGGGTATGGCAGGTATCTTATGACACCTGTTGTGGAACAGACAAACCCAGATGAGTTGTAGTGGTTACCTCAATCAGAAATAATGATTGTAAAAATCTTTTGTGTATTTTTTTTTGGTGTTGGGGAGGAGTTGGGCAAATGTGAATGATAAATTAGAAGATTGATTGACACAAGGAGGGGCAGAATGAAGAGACTGTTTGAAATAAGAGTCTGTAGGTGTATGGGATTTGTACAAATGTATGTAATTGAAAGACCAGATATTCTTGCTTACGCTGTGTCCACACCATAGCCTTCTGCAGGCTTTCAGACTGTTCCTTTGGGGCCAAAGATTAAATCGCTTGGAGAAATTTATACCTGTCTAGTTTTAATACCACAGCTCTTCTATCATCTGCTCTTTTTCTAAGCTCAGAGTACCTTTTAAAATGCTTTTAAATTAAACTCAGATGTAAGTATTAAACCTCCATTTTAACAGATGAATTAAAGTACACTAAATGGAAAATCTGCCAGTATTTAATAGAAATTAACCTCAGGTCAGATATGTAATCTAGTTTTGTTTTATAACTATTCTTCTTAATAACTGTGCAATTTTATATGATAATACCAAGTTATCTATATTTATCTAAGTCTTTGATTTTTGGGGCACAAACATAGCAGATATTCTGAAAATAAGAAATATAGATTACTAAATTAGCATAATAAAATGGGTAATTTTCTTTTGACTTACATTAATGTCAATTTATTCTTTTTTTGAACAGATGATGAATAAGGTATTTGGAGGTACTGTGCACAAAAAAAGTGTTAGAGAAGATGGAGTCTTCAGTATTAGTGTGGACAACACATGCTCATTGTTCAGGTATTATAGATATTTTTAGATGAGTAAGAATGGTTAGTAGAGTACCTGATTTAAAGTTGGGATTGTTACTCTTCAAAATTAGAGAATCTGTAATAATGAAATTAAGGCCATCCTAGTGGCCATCGGAGTAATTGTCATATTTGTTTTCCATTTGAGTGTCAGGATGGCAGAGGGTGGTGGGGAGGCTGATTAGGAATAGTGAAAGCCCTTATGACCTAATTTAAAAACACTTGTGCAGTCTTGGATTCCTGTTTGGAGTTGTGGACTGGGATGCTAACATTTATGGCTTTTCTTTTTTACTCTTTGGGGTACGATTTTAAACATTCGTGTGCCAGGTGTGGCAAATCGATAATGTTTTAAACTATCTTGCATCTGCCACGTGTGTTTGTATATCTCTTCCTTCATGTTTTTTGCTGGGTACTTAGCAAACAGCCAAATTGTTGGACTCATTGCTAAATACGTGTTATGTTTCCCTCCTCACTTTCTCTGTGTTGAGCGTAACTGTACCTAGTGTACTATTTTTTAATATAGTGAATGTATTAATTGATTTTGTTGCTAGGTGATAATAGATAAGGTGCTATAGCTCTAATCTATTTGAAGATAGGTGAATGAGCCTATTCATAGCTTCCTAGAATCATTTATCTTCTGCTTGACTTAAAAAAAAAATGCTGTTTTCATTCAGTTTTCTAAAGAACCATAAACTTTCCTTTTTTGGGTTTTTCTGTGTTTTGGGTAAAGCTCATTTTGGTGGACTATTAATAGTGTTACTTACTTTCTTGTTTTTGTTTTTTTTTTTTTTTAAGTAATCTCTACACCCAATGTGGGCTTCAAACTCATGACCCCAAAATCAAGAATTGCATGCTCCAAAGACTGAGCCAGCCAAGGGCCCCCCTCACTTAATTCATTTTGACTTAAGTTTAATTTTTATTTCTTTTTCTTTTCCTTTTTTTTTTTTTTAATATTATAAGTAATCTGTACACTGGACATGAAGCTCAAACTTAACTCTCAGATCAAGAGTTACATGCTCTACTGACTGAGCTAGTCAGGCGCCCCTTAAATTTCCTTTTTACTTTAAAACTACATTTCCCCCTTACTGCAGTAAATCTGTAAAGTGCAGGCTGATATCGATTGATACAGAGTTAACCTGTTTTTCTTTTTTTTTTGGTGAATCCAAGAAGTCTGTTTATTTATAATTTAAGTATAGTTGACACGATGTCACATTAGTTTCAAGGTACAATATAGTGATTAGACAAGTCTATCCATGATGTGGTTACTTTTTTTTTTTTTTTTTTTTTTTAATTTATTTTTGAGAGTCAGAGCATGAGTAGGGGAGGGTCAGAGAGAGAGGGAGACTTAGAATCCAAAGCAGGCTCCAGGCTCAAACTCAAACTCAGGAGCCATGAGATCATAACCTGAGCTGAAGTCAGTTGCTCAATCAACTGAGCCACTTATGTTCCCCTTGTTATCATTTCTTTTAACTGCTAATTATTTTTAGTTACGGGTTTGTTATAAGGTTCTTTTTTTTTTTTTTTTGAATTTGAATTAGTTAACATTTAGTGTAGTAATGGTTTCAGGAATAGAACCCAGTGATTCATCACTTACGTATAATACCCATTGCTTGTCACAAGTACCCTCCTTACTTCCCATCATCCATTTAGCCCACCCTACTACTCACCTCCCCTCCGGTGACTCTCAATTTGTTCTCTGTATTTAAGAGTCTCTTGGGTTTGCCTCCCTCTCTGTTTTTATCTTGTTTTATTTTTACTTCTCTTCCCCTATGGTCATGTTTTGTTTCTTAAATTCCACATATGAGTGAAATCATACAATATTTATTTTTCTCTGACTTATTTCACTTAGCATAATACACTCTAGTTCCATCCATGTTGTTGCAAATGGCAGGATTTCATTCTTTTTGATCATACTGTGTGTAAGGTTCTTAAAGGCTCCATTGACTTGTGCCTAAATTAATTCTTAATGAATAGTTTTCTCCAAATTGGACAGATCAGAAATTTTAAAATCCAACTTATTTTTATCTGAAATAGAGACATAACCCCAGTTGATACACAAAACAGGCTGTGGCTATCTCCTCTTTAATTTTGAGGAAGAGCAAAAATAAGTGTATCTGTTCAAAGATTATCATTTTTCAAAACAGCCAAATGGCTCAAAATAATTTTATGAACTGAAGCTATTCATTACCAAAATACATTTGAAATCCAGTGCTTATCCGTTTCATAATGGAGAGGTTGTTTACATTCATCTGTATCCCAAGTGACTAGTCTTGAGAACCATTTTAGGAGTCATGGTGGTATATGATACTGCAAGAGGTTTTTTTAAATCTAAAGATCTGGTTAAAATTTAAAGTTTTTCTGTCTTCTAATTCTACAATTCTGGGACTCCCCTTCATTAATCCTAAACAACAATGGTGACAGCAGTTAGTAAACCCAAAACATCGTTTTGGCTTTAATATACTTTTATCTTCTTGCTTTATTTTTAATTAATTTTTTTTAACTTCTTAATATTCAGACCTCTTCCAGATTTTCTCATAATATAAAAAATGTCTTTTTATAGTTGATTTGTCTGAATCAGGGTCAGAGAAAGTCCATGCGTTGCATTTGATAAATGTTACTGACAATTTCTTTAATCCATGCCTTTGTTTGGCGTGAGAAGTAGAGATACACATTGCTACCGGGTTGTCTTTGTTTCTAGGCCTTTTCAGTGAACACAGTTAGTCAAAATGTATTCTTTTAGAAAAAACAAAATCAGTGTACATTCTTATTTCCAATTAAAATGAATGTTTATAGGGTTTTTATCTAATTCCTTTGATTTTGCATCTGCTTACTGTGAGGCTAAAAATCTGAATTCCTAATTATATTAATTATTTAATATTTATTTTACCCTGTGATATGTATGTATTTATACTCTCTAGCTGCAAAATAACACTACCAGTATTAGTACTATCACTTTTTGATAGAAAACTACTGAATATTTAGTTCTCTGAAATGCCTTTTGTTCTTAAGATAGTTCCTAATAGGTAAAATTTTGAAATTAGTATTTTGTAGCTTCTTGAAATTATTTTTTATGTGTGTGGTTATACCACCAACTTTATTTTTTCAGTTTTTAAATTTTACAGATTGACTTTTTTTACGTTTATTTTTTTGAGAGATAGAAAACAAGCAAGTGAGGGGCAGAGAGAGAGGGAGATGCAGAATCCAAAGCAAGTTCCAGGCTCTGAGCTGTCAGCACAGAGCTGGATGCGGGGCTCGAACCCATGAACCATGAGATCATGACCTGAGCTGAAGTAAGACACTTAACCCACTGAACCACCCAGACGCCCCAACAGATTGCCTTTTTTGGTATTTAATGCTCTCATTGACTTTTTTTTTTTTTTAAATGATGCATAGAATAAATTTAAATTCCAGCAGAGTTGCACTGTTACATGTTTCTAAATTTTTTGATTTACATGTACGGTGAGCTAGTATTTCTAAAGGGAAAAAACAAACTTTAGTGATAAGATGAGTAAGTTCTCGGGATCTAATGTTCAGGGATGATGACTACAGTTAACACAGTATTGTATACTTGAAAGTTGCTAAGAGAGTAGATCTTAAATAGATGAAAAAAATGGTACCTATGCTAAATGATATGTGTTAACTAACCTTATTGTGGTAATTATTTCATAATAACATGTGTATATCAGATCATCAGGTTGTATTATCTTTAACTTACACAATGTTATATGTCAATTACATTTCAATAAAGCTGGAAAATAAAGCATAAGGTCTCATTGATCATGTCTCTAAGATATTTGTATGTTGTGTTTTATTTTTTGTATGTTTAGGGGCCTTCAGAAGGAAGAAATTGTTTTGCTTACCCACGGAGATAGTGTAGACAAAGTAGCTGATGGATTCAAGGTTGTGGCACGTTCTGGGAACATTGTGGCAGGTGAAAATTTTTAAACCTTTGCAGATCTCATTTCAAAAAACCTTATCTGAAAAGTCTAAAAATATGTTTCTGTATGAGGTACTCAAAAAGATTTTTTTAAGAGTTATTGTACATGTCATAAAATTGACCATTAATTTATGAAGGGAATTCAATATTAGATTATTTAAAGTTACTTACTGGTTTGCTCTGAAATACTTAAAAAAAATGTTCGTTAATTCATTCATTTTTTAAAATTAATTAATTTATAGAATTTACTTATTGTTTACATCCAAGTTAGCATATAATGCAACAATGATTTCAGGAGTAGATTCCTTAATGCCGCTTACCCATTTAGCCCATCTCCCCTCCCACAACCCTTCCAGTAACCCTCTGTTCTCTATATTTAAGAGTCTCTTCTGTTTTGTCCCCCTCCCTGTTTTTATATTATTTTTGCTTTCCTTCCCTTATGTTCATCTGTTTAGTATCTTAAATTCCTCATATGAGTGAAGTCATGTGATATTTGTCTTTCTCTAATTTCGCTTAACATAATACCCTCCAGTTCCATCCATGTAGTTGCAAATGGCAAGATTTCATTTTTTTGATTGCCGTGTAATACTCTGTTGTGTGTGTGTGTATACTACATCTTCTTTATCCATTCATCTGTTGATGAACATTTGGACTCTTTCTGTACTTTGGCTATTGTTGATAGTGCTGCTATAAACAGTGGGGTGCATGTGCCCCTTTGAAACAGCACACCTGTATCCCTTGGATAAATACCTAGTAGTGCAATTGCTGGGTCATAGGGTAGTTCTATTTTTAATTTTTTGAGGAACCTCCATGCTCTTTTCCAGAGTGGCTACACCAGTTTGCGTTCCCACCAGCAGCGCAAGAGATCTTCTCTCTCCGCATCCTTACCAACATCTGTTGTTGCCTGAGTTGTTAATGTTAGCCATTCTAACCAGTGTGAGGTGGTATCTCATTGTGGTTTTGATTTGTATTTCCCTGATGATGAGATGTTGAGCATTTTTTCATGTGTCGGGTAGCCTTCTGGATGTCTTCTTTGGAGAAGTGTCTATTCCTGTCTTTTGCCCATTTCTTCACTGGATTATTTGTTTTTTGGTGTTAATAAAAAATGTTCATTCTAATAAAAGTTCTCCAGATGCAAGATACTGCTTTTAGAGCTCAGGAAAAATTGGAGAATGGTCTGTTTTTCTGTTGTGCCTTATTCATAATTGGGTTTTTAAATGCCTTCCTTAGGTGTACATGGACATTTGCAAAACATCAGACTAAGCACTCAGGACATTTCTCTGAGCCAGGATTGGTAAACTGTGTTCTATAGTCTGTTTCTGTATGTTCAGGACCTAAAAATGATGTTTATTGTTATTAAAGAGTTATAATAAAAGGCAGGGATTGTGTCCCATGTATGCATGTGTCCCTAAGGGCCTAAAATTTTTACTCTTTAGCCCTTTGTAGAAATTTTACCAATCTGTGCTTTAAACCCATTTTTATTCTTGACTTTTCTGAGGAAGAGGAATTGATTTTCTGGCAGTTTGTGATTTTTGACATGCTTACTTGGTTAGTTGTTACGTAAATAATTATCAATCCTAGAAGTCAGTAGAAAATGGGTTTATCAATAAAGTTATTGTTTGAAATGCCACGCTTAAACAATAAGTTGAAAAAAAGATTTGTCATGGATAAACTGAATTGAGTATTCTGCCTGCAATTAGTTAATTAGACTAGTACATTAACATAGAAATGATTGATAATGGTTTTTGTCTTGAAATGTTTTTATTTAATATAAAAGATCAACAGTGTTAGATGGCTTATGTATTTTTTTTCATTCAACAAATACTTGTATACCTACTTTGTGCCAGTCACGGTTCTAGGTGCCAAGGATAGAGTAATGAACAAACTGGACAAAAGTCTCTGTTTAACATTCTAGTTGGGAGGAGGGATGGGACAGACAATACACAAATACAGAATATGTCAAGTGTCAGACGGTGTGTAAGTGCATTGAAAAAATACAGGGAAGAGAGGAGTGTTGCAGAATATGTGTGATTAGGGTTGTTACTGTTTTCTACAGGATATTCAGGGAGGGTATTCCTATAAAATGATACTGGGCATGAAGGAAGTGTGATCCTTCTAGATAGTTGGGGGAAGAGGAGATAGTAGTACAAAGCTCCTGGGATGGGACCGTGTTTGAGGAACAGCAAGGAGACTATGTGGTTGGAGCAGAAGAAGCCTGGGGGAGAGTGGTAGAGGTGAGATGAGGGAGGTGTTTGGGGGACCAGAACACAGACCCTTTGAGACCACTATGAACTTTTTGGCTTTACTCATAGCGAGGTAGAGTTTTGAACAAAGGAGAAACTGAATCTAATTTTAGGCTTACCTTGGCTACAATGAAGAGCAAAGAGGAATGGGTCAAATGTAGGAGTAGGGAGATCACTTAGTCTATTGTAGCAATTAGGAGAGGGGAGTGTAAGGTACAGTGTGGGAGAGGTACAAGTGGTCAACAGTTACTGGTTTCTCGCATAGATCTTGTATGTACTTTGTTAGATTTATACCAAAGTATTTCATTTATTTGGGTGCTAATTGTGTTTTCAGTTTCAAGTTCCACTTGTTCATTGTTGATGTGTAGGAAGGCAGTGAACTTTTGTGTATCAACCTTAGATCCTGCAACCCTGCTATGATCGCTTATTACTTCCTAGTGTTTTTCTGTGGATTTTTTAGGATTTTCTGTATAGGTGATCATGTCATCTGTGAACAAAGACAGTTTTATTTCTTCTTTCTCAACCTGCATGCCTTTTATTTTCATTCTGTTTTTTTCAGTGTTTTTTCTCATTGTTGTTCAGTTTTGGTTATTTCTATTGAGATATCCTGTAGCTGAGAGCTTCTTTCCTCAGCTCTGTCCAGTCAACTAATAAACCCATCAAAGGCATTCTTCATTTTTGTTAACAGTGCTTTTGATCCTAGCTTTCTTTTTGATCCCTTCTTAGACTTTCCATCCCTTTGCTTACATTACCCATTTGTTTTTGCATGCTGTCTGCTTTATCCATTAGTCTTAGCTGCTTAATCACAGTTTTTTTAAAAATGTTTATTTATTTTTGAGAGAAAGAGTGATGGAGGGAGGAGCAGAGAGAGGGAGACAGAGCCCGATGTTGGGCTAGAACTCACAAACCATGAGTTCTTAACCTGAGCCGAAGTCAGACACTTAACTGACTGAGCTACCCAGGCGTCCCAATCCTAATTGTTTTAAAGCCTGATCTGATCATTCCAACATCCCTGCGATATCTTAGTCTGGGTATCTGGTTCTGATGCTTATGGTATCTCTTTGAACTGTGTTCTTTGCCTTTAGGATGCCTTGTAATTTTTTGTTTGTTTTGGTTGTCATGCATGATGTACTAGTTAAAAGGAATTGTTGTAAATAGGCTTTTAGTATGTGATGGTAAGGTGTGGGGATAGGAAGAGTAGCTAGCTCTCAGTTTTTTAGTAAGCCTGGGTCCCTGGGCTGTTGACTTCACAAGTACTCAGTTTTTTCTCACTGTTAGATGGAATGTGATGACTAGAGTGGGCTGGATTTGGAGATTTCCCTTCTAGCAGGTCAGTGGTCTCTGATAGAAAGCTAACTCTTTAAGTGGATTAAATAGTTTCTCCTGAGAGTAGATAGACCTAGTTAGGAAGAACAGAATGTCCTGGTATATTTTAAAATGGTTTCTTTTTCCCTCTCCCTGACATTTACTTTGAGAGCTTAGTCAATCTCCTGGAGGTAAGATTCACAAAAGTGTCAGGGCCCGTGATGAGTGGGTACTCTTGGAATTTTTATCTCTCAGATTTTCACACTGAATCTCTAGCAATTCACTGATTATAGTTTAAGTTTCCCTACCTCAGCAGTGGTTCCTGTGGATGTTTGCACTCATGGGTTTCTGCTATGGTAAGTTATGATTCTCTGTGTTCATCTGCAGTCTTTCCAAGGGCAGTGGTTAACTTTCTGCTTATTGTTAGGACAGAGCAGTGTCCTTCAGGTTCTTACATGCTGGACTGGATACTGGAAGTAAGACTGGGTTCTGATAGGTTTTGAAAGGAGAGACAAAGGAATTGCTGTTGGATTACATGTGGAGTGGGGAAAAAAGGGTATAATTGGGCTTTAACTCCCAAGTTTTATGACCTGAGTATCCAGAAAGGTGAAGTTTTTGTTTACCTGATGGGTCAGAATGCAATCATGTGGATTTGTGTATTAAATTCAAGATGCCTTATTAATCATAGAAATAAAGGTATGAGTAGACATTGGTATATGTAGGTCTAGACTGTAGAGTAGAAAATTGGGCTTGAGGCATAAATTTGGGAGTATACCATCATGCGGGTAGAATTTAGAGCCGTGAGAGTGATAGATCACTCCATGTATAGAGAAGAGATTTAAGTGCTCAGTACTGGGCAACTTTCATTTGTAGAGATGGATAAGATGAGGAGGAACCAACAAAGATTAAGAAGGAACAGTGAAATCAGCAATGAACCAAGAGAGAATGGTGTCCTAGAATAGAACCCAAGTAAAGAAAATGTGAAGTTCGTTGGTATAGTAGAATGAGTATGAGTTTGGGAGCCTGCTAGACCTGATTTAACTACTTACGTAGCTGTACATTTCTTGATATCTCAGAGCCATAAACAGGGGTAATGCATGCACATGTAAAACATTTAGCCTAACACCTGTTGCTTAATAGGTAATCAGTAATTTCAGAAACACATTAGCCAAGTCCATGAAGTTATATCTGCAGTTAATAGTATCTAAGAAAGGAGTACTTAGAATATTCTCACAGGCCTAATACGTAAAGTTGGTAGCTGCACATTGCATATGAAAGCTACGTGGGACCGAGAGCCAAAATTGAGTTATCATTGGGGTGCCTGGGTGGCTCAGTTTGTTAAGCGTCTGACTTCGGCTCACGTCATGATCTCACAGTTCACGAGTTCGAGCCCTGCATTGGGCTCTGTGCTAACAGCTCAGAGCCTGGAGCCTGCTTCAGATTCTGTCTCTCTCTGCCCCTCTCCCACTCATGCTCTGTCTCTCTTTCTCTCTCTCAAAAATAAACATTAAAAGATTTTAAAAAATTGAGTTATCATTGTATTATGTAGACAAAGTAATCTGGGTGGAGAAGTTGAAAGTACTGTGAAATAATCTCTGTAGGACTTATTTCACTGTCATACATAAAAACCTTTGAAGAAAAATTGTGGCAATGTAGTTTTTGTTTTATGTGTTGTCTTTTTTTTCCTGTAGCTAAAAATGCACTGATTTATATCAGTTTTCACATTTATAGAGGAAGAAATTGTGAGGAATTACTATGGGTATTTAGTTGAGTCTTCAACATGAAAAAAATTTTAATTTGTGATTATTTTCTCTATAAAGGTATAGCAAATGAATCTAAAAAATTATACGGAGCACAGTTCCACCCTGAAGTTGGTCTTACAGAAAATGGGAAAGTAATACTGAAGAATTTCCTCTATGATATAGCTGGGTGCAGTGGGACCTTCACTGTGCAGAACAGAGAACTTGAGTGCATTCGAGAGATCAAAGAGAGAGTAGGCACATCAAAAGTTTTGGTAAGGAATTTACATCTGGAAGTCTACAAATTTATTTCAGTAATGTTAGAACTCAAAACTGGCTTCATCAACCATAGCCCTTAAATGTTGACTGGGTGATGGGATGCTTTGTGAGTTGCACTGGTTCAGAGTGCTTTTCCAATTACCATACATACTTGTGCTAAAAGCAGCGTTTTAAAAGCTGATAGTTTTGTTTGTTTACTCAATTTGATTTTTCTTTTAATTTCACCTTTTAGGTTTTACTCAGTGGTGGAGTTGACTCAACAGTTTGTACAGCTTTGCTGAATCGTGCTTTGAACCAAGATCAAGTCATTGCCGTGCACATTGATAATGGCTTTATGAGAAAACGAGAAAGCCAGTCTGTAGAAGAGGCCCTCAAAAAGCTTGGAATTCAGGTCAAAGGTATTGATGAACCCTAGAAGAGTTAATATATATATGAGGATTTATTTAACAAATCAAATCTAGCCTTATGGTTTGAATGAGCTCATTGCCTTAACCAAGTACATGTTTCTCAATAAGCTTATAGTTATGTTTTTTACATTATAAGTGTCTGGTTCAAGGGGCGCCTGGGTGGCTCAGTTAGTTAAGCATCTGACTTCGGCTCAGGTCATGATCTTGCGGTTCGTGGGTTCTAGCCTTGCGTCAGGCTCTGTGCTGATAGCTCGGAGCCTGCTTCTGGTTCTGTGTCTCCCTCTTTCTGCCCCTCTCTTACTCATGCTTGTTTCTATCTCTCAGAAATAAAACCTTAAAAAAAATTTGTGAGTATCCAGTTCAAGAGGTGTCCCAGTATAAATTTTAAAACTGTTGATTATTCCTAATGTTATATACAGATAACTAAAATTTCTGCTACCATTTTGTTCTCTTCTGTTCATTTCTCTTTTTGGGTTATCTTTTCCCATCTGTAATATTATTTATGGATGAGAATTTCCAAGTTTTCCTACAAGTATGGATGTACAGATTATTTTACAGACTGAAAGGCTTATACAGAGGAGTGAAGAGTCTATGGTCATCTTTTTTTTTTTTTTTTTTTTAATGTTTATTTCTGAGACAGAGCATGAGTGGGGGAGGGGCAGAGATCGGGGGGGGGGGAGACACAGAATCCAAAGCAGGCTCCAGGCTCTGAGCTGTCAGCACAGAGCCCAACGCAGGGCTCGAACTCACAAACCGTGAGATCATGACCTGAGCCGAAGTCGGTCGCTCAACCGACTGAGCCACCCAGCCACCCGTATGGTCATCTTTTCTCCTAGTTTTTTTGAGAAATCATTGATAACACATCAGTGTGTAAGTTTAAGACAATAGCATGATGATTCGATTTTATATGTATTTTGAAAGGATTATCACAGTAGTTCCAGTTTACATCCATCTTCTCATATAGGGACAGTAAAATTAAAAAGGAAAAAAATTTTTATGACATGAACCCTTAGGATTTACTCTTAACTTTTCTGTTTATTATTCAGCAGTATTAGCTATAATTGTCATGTACAATATGCCCTTAGTGCTTACTCATCTTATAATTGGAAGTTTGTATCTTTTAACCTAACCTTCTTCCCAATTCCCCTTCTTCCCACCTTCCACCTCTGATAGGAAGTCTGATCTCTTTTTCTATGAGTTTGGTTTTTTTGGAGTCAACATATAAGTGAGATCATACAGTATTTGTCTTTCTCTGTGTGACTTATTTCTCTTAATACACATAAGGTCCATGCAAGCTGTCACAAATGGGTAGGATTTTCTTGTTTTTTTAATGGATGAATAATTTTCCATTGTATATATGTACCACATCTTTATTTACCCATTGATGGACGCTTACTTAGGTTGTCTCCATATCTTAGCTATTGGAAGTTATGCTGCTATGAACATGGGAATGCAGATATCTTTTTGAGTGCTTTCATTTCCTTTGGATATATCCCAGAATTAGAATTGCTGGATCGCATGGTAGTTTTATTTTTAATTTTTTGAGGATCCTCCAAACTCTTTTCTTTAAATTTTTTTTTTTAAAGTTTGTTTATTTTTGAGAGAGACCGAGACAGAATGCGAGTGGGTTAGGGGCAGAGAGAGTGAGAGAGAGACATAGAATCTGAAGCAGGCTCCAGGCTCTGAGCTGTCAGCACAGATCCTGACGTGGGGCTTGAACTCATGAGCTGTGAGATCATTACCTGAACTGAAGTCTGATGCTCAACTGACTGAGCCACCTAGACGCCCCCCTCCAAACTCCCTTCTATATTGGTACACAGTGACTGTACCAATTTACAATCCTAACAACATTGCACAAGGATCCCTTTTCTCCACATCCTCGCATTTGTTAATCTCGTCTTTTTGATAATGGCCATTCTGACAGGAATGAGGTAATACCTCATTGTAGTTCTAATTAGCATTTATCTAATAGCTAGTGATATTGAGCTTCTTTCTGGGTACCTGTTGACCTTTTGTATATCTTCTTTGGAGAAATATCTATTCAGATCCTCTGTCTGTTTTTTCATTGGGTTATTTGTGTTTTTGCTATTGAGTTGTAGAAGTTCTTTACATATTTTGGATATTAACCCCCCTTATCAGATACATGGTTTGCAAACATTTTTTCTCATTCTGTAGGTTGCCTTCTTTTTTTTTTTAATGTTTGTTTATTTTGAGAGAGAGAGAGAGAGTGAGTGGGAGGAGGGGGAGCAGAGAGAGAGAGAGGGGGAGAGAGGGAATCCCAAGCAGCAGAGAATCTGCTCAGCATGGAGACAAGCTGCGGGGCTCCATTTCAAGACTGAGATCATGACCTTAGCTGAAATCGAGTCAGAAGTTTAACTGACTGAGCCTTCCCAGACACCCCTGTGGGTTGTCTTTTTACTTTATTGATGGGTTTCTTTTGTTGTGCAGAAGTTCTTCAGTTGGATATAGTCCCACTGGTTCATTTTTGATCTGTTCTTGTGCTTTAAGGGTCCTGTGCAAAAATTCATTACCAAGACCCGTGTCAAAGAACTTTATTTCTGTGTTTTCTTTCATGGTTTCAGGTCTTATATATTTAGGTTTTTAATCTATGTTGAGTTAACTTTTCTGAGTAGTAAAAGGCAGGGGTCCAGTTTCATTCTTTTACATTTATATATTCCATCACCATTTATTGAACAGACTGTCTTTTCTTTATTGAGTATTCCTGGCTCTCTTATCAAATATTAGTTGATTGTGTATGCTTGGGTTTATTTCTGGGCTCTTGATTCTGTTTTTTTTTGGTCTGTTTTTATGCTGATACCATACTGTTTGGATGAATATAGTTTTATAGGATAGCTAGAAGTCAGGAAGTGTGATACTTCTGCTTTGTTCTTCTTTCTCAGGATTTCTTTAGCTATTTGGGGTCTTTTGTAGTTAACACATATTTTAGGAGTGTTTTTTCTACTTCTGTTTAAAAAAACCCGTTAGGTTCTTGGTAGGGGTTGCATTAAATCTGTAGATGGCTGTTGGTAGTATTGACATTTTAACAGTATTTTTCTAATCCATTTATTCATTAATTTATTCATTAATTTGTGTCTTCTTTGATTTCTTAAATCAACATCTTGTAGTTTTCATAGTAGAGATCTTTCACCTTCTTAGTTAAATTTATTTCTAAGTATTACTGTTTTTGATACTGTTGTAAATGGGATTGATTTCTCTATTTTTTTTTTTTTTTTTGAAAATTTGTTGTTGGGGTGCCTGGGTGGCTCAGTCAGTTAAGCGGCCGACTTCGGCTCAGGTCATGATCTCGTGGTCCGTGAGTTCGAGCCCCGCATCGGGCTCTGTGCTGACAGCTCAGAGCCTGGAGCCTGTTTTGGATTCTGTGTCTCCCTCTCTCTGGCCCTCCCCCATTCATGCTCTGTCTCTCTCTGACTCAAAAATAAATAAACATTAAAAAAAACAAAAAAAAAAAAAAAGAAAGAAAGAAAATTTGTTGTTAACATATAGAGACACTACTGATTTTTGTATGTTCTGTATCTTGCAACTTTACTGAATTCATTGATCAGATCTAAGTTTTTTGGTTCAGTCTTTAGGGTTTTCTCAATATAAAGTCATGTTACCTGTAAATCCAGACAGTTTGATTTTTTTCCCTTTCCAATTCTGATATCTTTTATTTCTTTTTCTTGCCTGATTTTTCTAGCTAGAACTTGTAGTACTTATGTTGAATAGGATTGATAAGGGTGGGCACCCTTGTCTTGTTTCTGGTCTTAGAGGGAAAGCTTAACTTTACACCGTCTAGTATGATATAACTGTGGGCTTGTTGTATGTGGCCTTTATTATGGTGAGATATGTTAATTCCTGTGCCTAATTTGTTAATAGTCACTTTTTTTAATTTAATTTTTTTAATTTTTTAATTTTATATCCAAGTTAGTTAGCATATAGTACAATAATGATTTCAGGAGTAGATTCCAGTGATTCATTCCCTATTTGTAACACCCATTGCTCATCCCACAAGTGTCCTTCTTAATGACCCTTACCCATTTAGCCCATCTCCCACCCATTATCCCTCCAGTAACCCTCAGTTCTCTGTATTTAAGAATCTCTTATGTTTTGTCCCCCTCCCTGTTCTTATATTCTTTTTGCTTCCCTTCCCTTATGTTCATCTGTTATGTATCTTAAATTCCACATATGGGTGAAGTCATATGATATTTGTCTTTCTCTGACTTACTTCGCTTAGCATAATACCCTCTAGTTCCATCCACATTGTTGCAAATGGCAAGATTTCATTGCTGAGTAATACTCCATTGTATATCTATATATACCACATCTTCTTTATCCATTCATCTGTCGATGGACATTTGGGCTCTTTCCATACTTTGGCTGTTGTCAATATCGCTGCTATAAACATTGGGGTGCACGTGCCCCTTCAAAACAGCATGCCTATATCCCTTGGATAAATACCTAGTAGTGCAGTTGCTGGGTCTTTGGGTAGTTCTATTTTTAACTTTTTGAGGAACCTGGTCACTTTTTTTTAAGTCCACTAGTAAATTTTCAGTTTTTTTTTTTAATGTTTATTTATTTTTGAGAGAGAGAGACAAAGCATGAGCGGGGGGGGGGGGGGGGGGGCGGGGGGGGGAGGTGAGAAGAGGGAGAGCCAAAGCACAGAGCTGTCAGCACAGAGCCCGACACGGGGTTGGAACTCATGAACCGTGAGATCATGACCTGAACCGAAGTCAGATGCTTAACTGAGCCACCAGACACCCCTAAACTTCTTAGGTTTTAACTGCATTTATGTTTGTAGCTATCTTTAATACTTTTTTTTGTTTTTAATGATTATTTTCAAGAGAGAGTGAGTGAACATGAGCAGAAGAAGGACAGAGAGAGGGAGAGGGCCTGAAGCAGGCCCCAGGCTCCACGCTGTCAGCACAGAGCCCAGTGTGGGGCTCAAATCCATGAACTGTGAGATCATGACCTGAGCTGAAGTCAGAGGCTTAACAGCTGAGCCACCCAGGCGCCCATATCTTTAATACTTTTTAAAAACAGGGTGTAATCAGTAGTTACATTGAAATCAAGTCCATACTTTAATGATACAAACGATGCATATTATTGAATTAGTTGGAATTGATGCCAGAAGGTTGACTGTAAAATGAAGACTTGTCGTTAAACACGAAGTGAAGACGAGTCTATTTCTTTCTCTTTTGAAGCTTCACTAAAATAACATTACAGGCATAAAACAAATATAATGCCACAGGACATAGGAATAGGGGAGGTGATAGCAGTCTAATGGTGTAACAAAATGTTGGAAAGTGGAAAGCAGATGGATAATGTGGATTTTCTCTGATAAGCTAATGGCCCTTGACCAGGATGCCTCACTAGCCAAGCTTTTTCCAAAATCCTGGAATGGATCCTAGGAGTGTCTTTACGTATTTCTATATTGTTGTGAAAGATACAAGTAAGATATTGTAATAAATTGTAGTTAATTCATTTTGTTTTTCCACCATAACTTGAGCTTTGTTTCGTGGTGTTGAAGTGACTGCAGGCATTTTGGGATTAGGCTAAGAAAAAGTTGAGTTGGGGACACATTTAGTTTGGGTTTAGTGGCATATATGTGATTTGTAATCATTTCTGTGTGTAGTTTGTGTTAACCATCCTAATATTAACTTGTGATTTAAAAAAAAAAAACAAAAACCTTGTGGTTATTCATTCTTTTTCTTTAAAAAAAAATTTTTTTTTTTAACATTTACTTGTTTTTGAGAGAGAGATAGAGCATAAGCTGGGGAGGGGCAGACAGAGAGGGAGACACAGAATCTGAAGCAGGCTCTGAGCTGTCAGCACAGACTCTGAAGCGGGGCTCGATCCCATGAACTGTGAGATCATGACCTGAGCTGAAGTCATACATTGAACCGACTGAGCCACCCAGGTGCTCCTCATTCTTTTTCTTGAAGGGAGCCTCCAAGTTGTAAAAGTTTTATCCTCACAAAAACTTGCATCTGTCCCTGGTAACTGATATAGTAGAATGGAGGACTCTCAAACTTTGGTGGGAGGAGTGTTAAGGGGAGGAAGGTAACAAAGTTGAGACTTGTGGGGAGGCTCAGGGTTGAGTTCCCAGTGTGGTGTGGTTCTTTGGGTGATCCTAAAACCGATTGGTTGAATACCTGAGAAGGAGATCCTTTTCCTTAACGCAGGAATAAACTGCTTCTATCCCTCCACATCATAAGACTAGATTTACTCTCGACAGAGGCTAAATAAAAGACACTCTGGATTTGGGCATATCAATACCAGGCATACTTGAGGGTAGAAATAAGATTCTACAGTAGAAACAGTAAGATTAAGCAAAAATCTGTGTACTGAATGGCTACTCCCTCTCCTTGCCACTTTCTGTGTTCCATTATCAGAGCACTGATAGGCAGGAGATTTAGGGTGTCTATTCTGGGGTAATTGACCAGTTTAAGAGAAAGAGCTACAAATTCAGGGCTGTATCCCAGTGAAATGACCAGCTGTATTTCGGTGAAACTCACCAGTTGTTCAGCCTTTTCTACCAAGTAGAGATCTTAGTCAATTTTTAAGTATCTTGCTCTTTAAAAATAAAAGGACAGGGGCGCCTGGGTGGCTTGGTTGGTTAAGTGTCCGACTTCGGCTCAGGTCATGATCTCACGGTCCGTGAGTTCGAGCCCCGCATCGGGCTCTGTGCTGACAGCTCAGAGCCTGGAGCCTGTTTCAGATTCTGTGTCTCCCTCTCTCTCTGCCCCTCCCCTGTTCATGCTCTGTCTCTCTCTGTCTCAAAAATAAATAAACGTTAAAAAAAAAATTAATTAAAAAATAAAAATAAAAGGGCAGCCAGAGATTGCTACATATATGTTGATAAACATCAATTTTTCAAGAGACTAGTTAATTCAGTGTGCAATTCTGAGGACTTTGACCCTTCTATATGAACCACTGCTTTCAATTCCCTTGGGGCTATGCTTCTTCCTTTAGCTTTTCCTTATTGCTCTGGTGGGGCATTGAATACAGGGAAAGCAGCCACCATAATTTATAATGTCATGACCTTGGATTATTAAATGCCACAGGATTCTCAAAAGAACAAAATATAATGAGTGCCTCTGTCTGGACACTGTTAATCGTGGTTTGTTGGTAGTTCTGTAATATGTAGGCAAGGTAAGTGGTGATCAAAAGATCCACCTAGGTTTTCTTTCCGTGGTTTGACCTGTTATTTATGGTTTTTAAAAATGTTCTATTTTAAAATGTGCTTCTCCCTCTCCTTCAGTGATAAATGCTGCTCATTCCTTCTACAATGGAACAACAACTCTACCAATATCAGATGAAGATAGAACTCCACGAAAAAGAATTAGCAAAACGTTAAATATGACTACAAGTCCTGAAGAGAAAAGAAAAATTATTGGAGATACTTTTGTTAAGGTACCTTTTTGATATCCACATTGTATGCTATTTTTGATGTGAATTTTACTGTTTGTTTCCTCGTTATATCAAATAACCAAGTTTACTACCTAATTTTAATTCTTTTTTTGGTTAAGAATTTTAGTGTATGTTGCTATTATACTGATTGGTAGAAACTATTTTATGTTTTAAAAACCATGTTTACTTATGTTGCCAGTCTATTGTTTTAACTATTTAAGAATAGATATTTTCAATTGATGTTAGACTTCAGTTCTTTGGATATTTCAATGGCTACTTTTCAGGCTTTGAATGTTTGCATACCTTTTTGAATCTCTAAAGCATATGTTCTTAATTTACTTCTGGGAGTTGGTGCAGATTTTATCTCTTGGTCAGGATTGTAAAAGGACTGAGAAATTTTGCTGACAGTATAAAAAAGACTGCTATCTTTTAAAAGATTTGTCTCCTAAAAGGCCGTTTTACTCCTCTTGGTTATAGATTGCCAATGAAGTGATTGGAGAAATGAACCTGAAACCAGAGGAGGTTTTCCTCGCCCAAGGTACTTTACGGCCTGATTTAATTGAAAGTGCTTCCCTTGTTGCAAGTGGCAAAGCTGAACTCATCAAAACCCATCACAATGACACAGAGCTTATCAGAAAGTTGAGAGAAGAGGTAAAAGCTTGTGAGAACTTTAACATAAAGCCTTTCTCCCTCTCGCTCATCCCTCCCTGAATCATTTTTAATTGTACAGTTCAGTAATGTTAAGTATATTTGCATTGTTATGAGACAGAGCTCCATAACGTTTTCATCTTGTAAAACTGAAACTTTATATACCCACTGAACAACAGCTACCCTCCTTTTCTTCTTCCCAACACCTGGTAATCACCATTCTACTACTTTAGATACTCCATATAAGTGAAATCATATAGTATTTGTCTTTGTGACTGGCTTATTTCATTTAGCTTAGGTCCTCAGGGTTCATCCATATTGTAGCATGTGACAGGATTGCCTTCCTTTTTAAGGCTAAATAATATTTTTTTGTATGTGTACACATTTTGTTCATTTATCTGTCAGTGGACATTTGGGTTGCTTCCACTTTTGCCTATTGTGAATTGTGTTGTTATGAACATGAATTGGCAAATATCTCTTGGAGACCCTGTATTTTGATTCTTGGAGATCAGTATTTTTGGCTGTATACAAGAAAGGCTGGATCATGGTAGCTCTATTTTTTTTAAAGGTGTTATTTTTAAGTAATCTCCATGCCAACACGGGGCTTAAACTTCTAACCCTAAGATCGAGTTGCATGCTCTACTAAGTGAGCCAGCTAGGTGTCCCATTATAGTTCTTTTTTTAATTTTTAAAAGGAACTTCTTAATATTTCCATGGCAATTAAACCATATTCTAGTCCACCAGCAATGCACAAGTGTTGCTGTTTGTCCACACTTTACCAACAATTGTTACTTCCCCCCCCCCCCTTTTTTTTTTTTTTTGGTAATTCACACTCATTAGGATGGCTATTATCTGTCTTTATGCATCTTAGTGGATGTGAAGTGGTATCTGTGATTTTGACTTGCATTTCCTTAATAACTAATGATGTTGATCATGCTTTTACATGCTTATTAGCCATTTGTGTATCTTCTTAGGAGAAATATCCAGATCTTCTGCACATTTATAAAAAAGTTTATTGATTTATTTTTATTTTTAAAACTTTTTAAAATTTATTTATTTGTTTTGAGAGAGAGTGACCAGGGAAGGGGCAGAGAGAGAATCCCAAGCTGACAGCACAGAGCCCAGTGTGGTGCTTGACTTATGAACTGTGAGATCATGACCTGAGCTGAAATTAAGAGTTGGATGTTTAACTAATTGAGTCACACAGCCGCCCCAAAAGTTTATTTATTTTTGAGACAGAGAGAAAGAGAGTGCACACATGAACGTGAGTAAGGGAGGGGCAGAGAGAGAATCCCAAGTAGGGCTCCGTCTCACAAACCGTGAGATCATGACCTGAGCTTAAATCAAGAGTCAGATGCTTAACAGGTGCTCCCAGATCTTTTGCACATTTTTAATTGGTTTGTCTTTTTATTATTGAATTGTAAGTGTTCTTTATGTATTCTAATTATAGATCCTTTATCAAGTATGATTAGGTTGTCTTTTCACTTGATAGTATCATTTGGAGAGCTTTAATTTTGAAACACTAGTATGGTATTTTTGTTTTTAATTAAAATTGTTTTTTTTTAATGTTTATTTATTCTTGAAAGATAAAGACAGAGTGTGAGCAGGGGAGAGGCAGAGAGAGAGAGGGAGACACAGAATCTGAAGCAGGCTCCAGGCTGTCAGTAGCACAGAGCTTGATGTGGGGTTTGATCTCACAAACCGTGAGATCATGACCTGAGCTGAAGTCGGATGCCTAACCAACTGAGCCACCCAGGCGCCCATTTTTTTTTTTTTTTTAAATGTTTGTTTATTTTTGAGAGAGAGACAGAGCGTGAGCAGGGGAGGGGCAGAAAGAGAGGGAGACACAGAATCTGAAGCAGGCCCCAGGCCCTGAGCTGTCAGCACAGCGCCTGATGCGGGGCTTGAACTCAAAAACTATGGGATCATGACCTGAGCCGAAGTTGGATGCTTAACCGACTGAGCCACCCAGAAGCCCCTAGTATGGTATTTTCTAATTGTCTTGTGTTCTAATGAGAACTAGATCAGAGATGGTGGTTAGGACTGCTCTGATTTATTTATATTTGAAAGGTTTATGTTTGAAATGTGTTTCAAAGAGAAATATGAGGGTCAGTAAAATATTTGCCTAATTTCTTATAAACATATGGGAGGAGATATACTTTAAAATACGAAATTTTAAAGAATGGTATTTTAATCTAAGGTAAAAGACAATAGGAGAGGCCAGTAATTTGTCACTCTTTATTTTCCATGTCATTTTGTTACTAATTTGTATTAATTGGCTTTCTGCCTCTGTAGGGAAAAGTAATAGAACCTCTGAAAGATTTTCATAAAGATGAAGTAAGAATTTTAGGCAGAGAACTTGGACTTCCAGAAGAGTTAGTTTCCAGGCATCCATTTCCAGGTAAGGAAAAAAAAAAAAAAAAAAGAATTGCTCGATTTGCCGTTATACCTTCATGTTGAAGAAAAATCAATTCAGACGATTTTGAAATAATTTTTTATCTCACGGAATATGTAACTTTAGAGAAAGGAAAGGGTGGGTAGGGAATAAAATTCTTCTTAGTATCTATTATATATACTTCATTTTCTTACATAATCATTTTCCATTGTATTTGTGTATATATTACACCAGCCCAGTGAGTCTGGCCTATGATGTTGCCATCAGATGAGAAAAACAAGGCATAGAGATATTTTAATAACATTGCCACACAAGAGCTGGGATTTATATGTTATTTCTGCTATACCATGATGTATCCCATGGAAGACCAGGTTAAAATGTGGTTCTCTGAAATCCTAAATTATGGTTAAATTGTCTGAATGGATGAATTACTTCTTTGCATAGTGCTGTATGTAACTAATTCGTGAACAACAACAAAAAAAGTACTTTGTTTAATCATGTGCTGCTGTCATATAGAAAAATAACTAATTAGAGGTGGTATTGGTTTAAATTTAGGACTGAGAGTCTTAAACTGTTTTTGTTATAAGTTCTTGAGCTTGGGTAAGTCTTGTACCTCAGTTTCTGGCTCTTTGTAATAGTTATTAGGTGATGATTTTCAAGAATGGCCTAATTAAATTAAAAAAACACAGTAAAGGTTAACATTTCTGAAATACTAGTATGTGCCAGGCATTCTGCTAAATAATTTACACAAACTGTCTCATTTGATCCTCACAATAGAAACTACCATTATTCTCTTTTATAGATGAGGAAATTTTAGGGGCAGAGCCCAATTTGCCAAAAGTTAACACAGATTAGGTATGGAGCTGGGATTCTAGCCCCGATGGCTTCACCTCACAGTTTGTACTCTTAAATGCCATATTGGTTCCATAAACAATGTTACAGAGTTATAACTCATTCGGTAATTAGTGTTGTTTGTGTCCATAAACTTCAAATCTAGGAATTCAGGATGTTTAATTCCTAACCTGTGTGTTGGCAAAGGATTGTGTATGAATGTAATGGAGGCCAAGTGGTCCTGTGTCCTTGGGCATCATTGCATTAGATTCACTTGACTTTTTTAAATTTAAGTTTATTTTATTTATTTTTGAAAACACACAAGCAAGTGGCAGAAAGAGAGGGAGAGAGAGAATCCCAAACAGGCTCCTTGCTGATAGCACAGAGCCTGATGCGGAATTTGAACCCATGAACTGTGAGATCATGAACTGAGATGAAGAGTTGGGTGCTTAACTAACTGAGCCACCCAGACACCGTATAGATTCACTTGACTTTTAAAAATCTATTTTATATATTGGATTTTTTTTATTATGTTAGATTTCTTTAGTAGAAAATATTGTGCTGCTTTAAAAAAAAATTAGGCATACTACTTACCTTAAATAAGCTGTTGATTCTACAGATGAAGAATGAAACAGGAATTAATGGAACATGGCTAAGGTTTTGTCTATAATCAGGCATCTCAAGGGATGCCTTTTCTGTTCTTACAATATAGAAGCAGAATCCATTTTTCTTAGATCTATGCATACCTTATGTTTTTATCCTTTTTAAGTATTTGATGAAAGAGAAATGCCAGTTCACATTTTTGGAGTTAAACAGTCTGTTGTACTTTTTTTTTTTTTTTAAACAGCATACTCTTCTTCCTAAAATTAGATTAGTAGTTGAATCTGGGTGGTGAATAATAAGGTGGTTCATTATACGGTACTCTTTACTTTTGTATGCTTAAAAATTCTTTTAATAAGTTTAAAAAAGATTGGCACATATATTGTGATTTAAAAAATTTTCAGTGGAGAATACTGTGGCAATACATGGACTATCAAAAATAGATAAAAATCCTTGATGTAAAGGAGATGTAAAGAGAACTAAAGCATTCTAAAAAATGATGAGTTGGATGGGAAATTAATAGTCACATTTGAAATTAAACACTTCAAAAAACTTACTGTAGTTATGTCCATTATAATTCAGTAAAGTTGGAAACAATGGTCAATGGATTTTAATTTTTGGAAGGATTTTTATATTAGAAACTGATACTTTTGTATTACATTTTAATATAAATGTAAAATTTATATTAAATACCATTGTTACTATTCTCTTTAGGTCCTGGCTTGGCAATCAGAGTAATATGTGCTGAAGAACCTTATATTTGTAAGGACTTTCCTGAAACCAACAATATTTTGAAAATAGTAGCTGATTTTTCTGCAAGTGTTAAGAAGGTAATAATTTGCACTGAGTTTATATATTGTAGGTGTTTTAAGTAGACACAGCTAATCAGTATAAGGAATTGGATGGATTCTTGCAGTAGTAGTTTCATTTTTTGGAAATTCAGAGTAATTTAACATGTTAAGTGACTCTAAAGAAAATACTCTCTAGAGACTTTTAAATGCAGACTTTTCAGCCATACAACAGATTAGATAGCTTGAATCCTTAAAAATGCTAGATATGAAAGGGTGTTTAAAAATATTCTATATTTAGTATAAGAAAATAAGGAAAAACGTTTTAACTCGAAAGTGAAGATGAGTCTCCCAGTCCTTCTGTAGATTCGATGCCTGAATTCATAATCTGTGTGGTCTGAAAAACTGCAGGCCAAGAATTTCAGTTTAAAGTGAAGCTTGATTGCTCATGCATCCAGGTGTCAGGCTTAGCAGTGTAAATTCTCTTTGCAGTGTCTTCAACCAGCCCTTAAAAGATTTCTGCATATAGAGTTCCAATATATATGAACTTAAAATTTTAAAAATTGCAAAATATGTATAGAAGTGAGGCAGCATGAATGAGAGCTAGTGGAAAAAACTGTCAGAACAAGACTCTCAAACCCTATTCAGATACTGGTGTTCGTAGATAGTGTAAAATATGTAGAATTAAAAGAAGCAAAGAATAATAAGGTATATGATAAATGACTGGGCAGCTTTGAAAAAAAGTAAGTTCTAGGAATGAAAACAACTCAAACTAAAAACAGCTAAAGAAAGAAGTAATGAACTCCAAGGTAGATGCTAAGAGATTGTCCAGAAATTAGAGTATCAAAGAGAAAATAAGGATAGAAGAGGTTAAAATAGAATGAGAAGGTCAACTTTAACATACGTCCAAGAGGAGATAATAGACAAAAGTATTTGAATTCTTCCACACTGGTGGAAGACACCATGCCTCAGATTCAGGAAACGTAACACATCTCAATTAGAATAATGGGAAGAAAAATTGATACCAAGTAGGCATATCTAGCAAAATAGCAGTCTGCCAAAGACAAAGCAGCTGCAGAGAAAAGATTGATTGCCCTTCAAAGGAAAGACTTACACTGAAAGTAATGGTAACAGCAAGAAGATTTCAAAGTGCCAAGAGAGAATAATTGTGAATAGTGAACAGATGAGCTGTCTTGTAAGAACTAGGGCAAAATAAAGACATTTTTAGATAAACAGAATTTACTATTAACAATCGTTACTTAAGGAACAAAAGGCAGTGCTGCTCAACCTGAAATAAACACGGGCTGTATAATAAAAATGATCTCTGATTTTTGTTATTTGTTTAAAAACATTATAACAGTATACATGTAAAATAGCATATAAGCCACAGGGATTGGAATTAAAGCATTCAAAGATGCTTGCATTGTTTGCTAGGAGGACAGAGAGATTGATTCTCTTCTGTTAAGTATCCATGCTAACACTTAAGGGGAACTGCTAAAAGAATAAAAATATGGGAGTTAACTTCAAAACCAGTAGAAGGGGGGGAAAAAAAAGACCAGTAGAAGGGATTAAATGAGGTGGGAGAAAGTTTAGAAAAATGTAAGAAAGGAGAAAGAAACCCAGAAACTGGGACAAAAAGAAACTGCTAAATAAAATGGTAGAATGAAATCCAACCATGTTTTTAACCCACAATTAATTAAAAGGACTAATATCTCTAGTTATGATATAGATTGTCAAACTAGATTGAGAAGTAAAATCTAATTATAGTCTGTTTACTTAGAGATAGAAGGAGTGAAAGTAAAAAAGTGAAGGAGCATATATACCAGGCAAATACACCAAAAAAAGGAAGTGGGTGGAGATACATTAATTTTAGACAAAAGTAACTATGGTAAAGAGTTTTAATATAAGGAAAAGGTTTGAGTCACATGAGGTGTGGCCCTCGCTGATGATGAAGATTAAATCCTCAAAATATATAAGCTGTATTTCTTACCCTGATGCTTAAGATTTTACAGCCCTGGCCCTTAGGAGTGAAATTCTGATATACCACGTAGCACACAAGTCAAAGAGAAATATCAAATAGGATCTATTGCTGTAAACCAGTAAGTGTAGATACATAAGAGAGTAATAGATACCAAAAGAATACCTCATTTCTTGAAACCTTAAGAAATATCTGTTTGGTTTTCTCAGCCACATACACTGTTACAAAGAGTCAAAGCTTGTACATCAGAAGAGGATCAGGAGAAGCTGATGCAAATTACAAGTTTGCATTCATTGAATGCCTTCCTGCTGCCAATTAAAACTGTAGGTGTGCAGGTGAGTTGTGTGGATTCACTGATCTGTGACAGAACTTTCTGCAGTTTGTTCTTTCCATTGATACTGAAATAGGAATGACTTAGGAAAATGAAATACGAAAGTATATATATCAGATTTAGAAATGTAAAAAGGTGATATTTTATAAAATGTAGAGTAAATGAGGTTATAGGAACTAAAAATTAAGGCTGAGATTTTGCATTTTGGAACATCTGCCATCTCTAACCAAAAGTTAAAATTCAAACAGTGATTTGCTATAGAGTTGGCTTACTTGCTTCTGCCTTGAAGGGCAGGTAACAGGAAGTCATGTCGTCTTGTATGCCTCTTGGTGTGGAAATGTACTTTGGCTTTAGAAGTCTTTAAGTGCAAGAAGGCTCCCAGATGAGCATTTACACTATTTAGGTCTTGCTCTCAGCTTGTGTATTCCTTAAACGAATGCTCTCCACCTCTTCAACACGTTCTCTCTTAGCTTTGATCATGTACAGCTAACGTTTTTATATGTATTGTTCTGTCTTTCTAATTGTAAAAGCGTAGAAGGATAATATAGTTTTCACTTTTTTTTAACGATGTATGTATGTATGTATGTATGTATGTATGTATGTATGTATGTATGTATGTGAGAGCGAGCAAGCCAGGGGAGAGGCAGAGAGAGAGGGAGAGAGCAAGAATTCCAAGCAGTCTCCATCCACACTGTTGGCACAGAGCCTGACTTAGGCCAGCTGTCAGCTGTCAGCACAGAGCCCGATGTAGGTCCTGAATTCACAAACCGCGAGATCGTGATCTGAGCTGAAGTCGGACGTTTAACCAGGTGCCCCTACAGATTCATTTTGAAATTTGTTTTGATAATTCAGGCAGCTATTGCCCTACTATTAAAAAAACCCAGAAAAACAGACAAGTTATTTGATTTGTAAAAGTTTTTCCAGTCCAAGTAGATCTCTTACAGAGAATTTTCATCTCTGTATACTAACTCCTGCTAGGCAGGAAGGTGAATTGAATTAGTTCCCTACTCCTGTTTTTAGATAGGTATTATAGATAATGTTAGATGAATAGATGTTTGAGGCAATTTGTTGGGTGAATTCTTTTTTTTTTTTTTTTTTTTAACGTTTTATTTATTTTTTGAGACAGGGAGAGACAGAGCATGACCAGGGGAGGGTCAGAGAGAGGGAGACACAGAATCTGAAACAGGCTCCAGGCTCTGAGCTGTCAGCACAGAGCCTGACGCGGGGCTCGAACTCACGGACCGCGAGATCATGACCTGAGCTGAAGTCGGCCGCTTAACCGACTGAGCCACCCAGGGGCCCCAGATGAGTTCTTTTTAAAAATGAAGCTTATTCCAGTTCCCCTACTTTTTCCATCAAAATAAAGGTTTCTTTTGTTGTTTGATATCTTACTTTATTTTAGTCTTTTATGCTTTTGAAGGTGAGACCCTTGGAAAACTAGATAAAAATCATAATTCATGGTTAGTACAGCAATGAAGTTTATTTTCTAAATACCAAAATGAACCATAGTTGTAAAAAAACAAAAAAGGTCAAAATGCAGTACATTAGTAATTTTCCCTCCTCCTGTTCTCTAGTTGCATCTCCTTGTATGCATCCTTACAGAAACATTTATTTATGTATTTATGTATGTATGTATTTATTTTTTATAATTTAACAACTTTTAAATTATAAAAATAAAAAAAATAAATACAAATCAAAACCACAATGAGATACCACCTTACACCTGTCAGAATGGCTGACATTTATTTTTATTATTTGTATTTATTTTTTATTTTTTAAAATTTACACCCAAATTAGTATATAGTGAAGCAGTGATTTCAGGAGTAGATTCCTTAGTGCCCCTTACCCATTTAGCCCATCCCCCCTCCCACAACCCCTCCAGCAACCCTCAGTTTGTTCTCCATATTTATGAGTCTCTTTTGTTTTGTCCCCCTCCCTGTTTTTATATTATTTTTGTTTCCCTTCCCTTATGTTCATCTGTTTTGTCTCTTAACAGTTCTCATATGAGTGAAGTCATATGATTTTTGTCTTTCTCTGACTAACTTCACTTAGCATAAATTACTCCAGTTCCATCCACGTAGTTGCAAATGGCAAGATTTCATTCTTTTTGATTGCCAAGTAACACTCCATTGTGTATATATATACCACATCTTCTTTTTCCATTCATCCATCGAGGGACATTTGGGCTCTTTCCATACTTTGGCTGTTGTTCATAGTGCTGCTATAAACATGGGGGTGCATGTGTTCCTTTGAAACAGCACACCTGTATCCCCTGGATAAATACCTAGTAGTGCAATTGCTGGGTCGTAGGATAGTTCTATTTTTAGGTTTTTGAGAAGCTTCCATACTGTTTTCCAGAGTGGCTGCACCAGCTTGCATTCCCACCAGCAGTGCAAAAGTGTTCCCCTTTCTCTGCAACCTCACCAATATCTGTTGTTTCCTGAGTTGTCAATTTCAGCCATTCTGACAGGTGTAAGGTGGTATCTCATTGTGGTTTTGATTTGTATTTTCCTGATGATACGTGATATTGAGTGTTTTTTCATGTGTCGGTTGGCTATCTGGATGTCTTCTTTGGAGAAGTGTCTATTCATGTCTTTCGCCCATTTCTTCACTGGATTGTTTTTTTGAGTGTTGAGTTTGATAAGTTCTTTGTAGATTTCGGATACTAACCCTTTATCTGATATGTCGTTTGCAAATATCTTCTCCCATTCTGTCGGTTGGTTGCCTTTTAGTTTTTCTGATTGTTTCCTTCGCTGTGCAGAAGCTTTTTATTTTGATGAGGTCCCAGTAGTTCATTTTTGCTTTTGTTTCCCTTGCCTCCGGAGACGTGTTGAGTAAGAAATTGCTGTGGGCAAGATCAAAGAGGCTTTTGCCTGCTTTCTCCTTGAGGATTTTGATGGCTTCCTGTCTTACATTGAGGTCTTTCATCCATTTTGAGTTTCTCTTTGTGTCTGGTGTAAGAAAGTGGTCCAGGTTCATTCTTCTGCATGTCGCTGTCCAGTTTTCCCAGCACCACTTGCTGAAGAGACTGTCTTTATTCCATTGGATATTCTTTCCTGCTTTGTCAAAGATTAGTTGCCCATACATTTGTGGGTCTATTTCTGGGTTCTCTATTCTGTTCCATTGATCTGGGTGTCTGTTCTTGTGCCAGTACCATACTGTCTTGATGATTACAGCTTTGTAGTATAGCTTGAAGTCTGGGATTGTGATGCCTCCTGCTTTGGTTTTCTTTTTCAAGATTGCTTTGGCTTTCTTTTTCAAGATTGCTTTGGCTATTTGGGGTCTTTTCTGGTTCCATACAAATTTCAGGATTATTTGTTCTAGCTCTGTGAAGAATGCTGGTGTTACTTTGATAGGGATTGCATTGAATATGTAGATTGCTTTGGGTAGTATCGACATTTTAACAATATTTGTCTTCCTATCCAGGAGCATGGAATCTTTTTCCATTTCTTTGTGTCTTCTTCAATTTCTTTCATAAGCTTTCTGTAGTTTTCAGTGTATAGATTTTTTACCTCTTTGGTTAGATTTGTCCTTAGGTATTTTATAGTTTTTGGTGCAATTGTAAATGGGATAGATTCCATGATTTCTCTTTCTGTCGCTTCATTGTTGGTGTATAGGAATGCAGCCGATTTCTGTGTGTTGATTTTGTATCCTGCAACTTTGCTGAATTCATGAATCAGTTCTAGCAGTTTTTTGGTGGCATCTTTCAGGTTTTCCATATAGAGCGTCATGTCATCTGTGAAGAGTGAAAGTTTGACCTCCTCCTGGCCAATCTGGATGGCCTTTATTTCTTCGTGTTGTCTGATTGCAGAGGCTAAGACTTCCAATCCTATGTTGAATAACAGTGGCGAGAGTGGACATCCCTGTCTTGTTCCTGACCTTAGGGGGAAAGCTCTCAGTTTTTCCCCATTGAGGATGATATTAGTGTTGGGTTGCTCGTATATGGCTTTTATGATCTCAAGGTATGCTCCTTCTAGCCCTACTTTCTTGAGGGTTTTTATCAAGAAAGGATGCTGTATTTTGTCAAATGCTTTCTCTGTATCTATTGAGAGGATCATATGGTTCTTGTCCTTTCTTTTAGTGATGTGATGAATCACGTTAATTGTTTTGTGTATATTGAACCAGCCCTGCTTCCCAGGTATAAATCCCACTCGGTCGTGGTGAATAATTTTTCTAGTGTATTGTTGGATCCAGTTGGCTAATACCTTGTTGAGGATTTTTGCGTCCATGTTCATCAGGGAAATTGGTCTTTCATTCTCCTTTTTAGTGGGGTCTCTGTCTGGTTTTGGAATCAGGGTAATGCTGGCTTCATAGAAAGAGTTTGGAAGTTTTCCTTCCATTTCTATTTTTGGAACAGCTTCAAGAGAGTAGGTGTTAACTCTTCCTTAAATGTTGGGTAGAATTCCCCTGGAAAGCCATCAGGCCCTGGTCTCTTGTTATTTTGGCAGATTTTTTTTTTTACTAATTCGATTTCCTTACGGTTATGGGTCTGTTCAAATATTCTATTTCTTCCTGCTTCAGTTTTGATAGTGTATATGTTTCTAAGAATTTGTCCATTTCTTCCAGATTGCCCATGTTATTGGCATATAATTGCTCCTAATATTCTTTTATTATTTTTATTTCTGTTGTGTTGTGATCTCTCCTCTTTCATTCTTGATTTTACTTATTTGGGTCCTTTCCCTTGATCAAACTGACTAGTTGTTTATCAATTTTGTTAATTCTTTCAGAGAACCAGCTTCTGGTTTTATTGATCTGTTCTGTTTTTTTGGTTTCGATAGCATTAATGTCTGCTCTAATCTTTATTATTTCCTGTCTTCTTCTGGTTTGAGGTTTTATTTGCTGTTCTTTTTCCAGCTCCTTAAGGCATCAGGTTAGGTTGTGTATTTGAGATCTTTCTTCCTTCTTTAGGAAGCCTTTGCTGCATCCCAGAGGTTTTGGGTTGTGGTGCTATCATTTTCATTGACTTCCATTTACTTTTTAATTTCTTCTTTAACTGCTTGGTTAGCCCATTCATTCTATAGTAGGATTTTCTTCAGTCTCCAAGTATTTGTTACCTTTCCAAATTTTTTCTTGTGGTTGATTTCGAGTTTCATAGCATTGTGGTCTGAAAATATGCACGGTATGATCCTGATCTTTTTGTACTTACTTAGCGCTGACTTGTGTCTCAGTATATGGTCTATTCTGGAGAATGTTCCACGTGCACTGGAGAAGAATGTATATTCTGCTGCTTTAGGATGAAATGTTCTGAATAGATCTGTTAAGTCCATCTGGTCCAGTGTGTCATTCAAAGCCATTGTTTCCTTGTTGATTTTTTTGATTTGATGTTCTGTCCATTGCTGTGAGTGGGGTGTTGAAGTCTCCCAGTATTATGGTATTACTATTGATGAGTTTCTTTATGTTTGTGATTAATTGATTTGTACATTTGGGTGTCCCACATTTGGCGCATTAGTGTTTACAGTTGTTAGGTCTTCTTGGTGGATAGACCCCTTGATTATGATATAATGCCCTTCTGCATCTCTTGATACAGTCTTTATTTTCAAGTCTAGATTGTCTGATATAAGTATGGCTACTCCGGCTTTCTTTTGTTGACCATTAGCATGATAGATGGTTCTCCATCCCCTTGTTTTCAATCTGTAGGTGTCTTTAGGTGTAAAGTGGGTCTCTTGTAAACAGCATATAGATGGGTCTTGTTTTCTTATCCATTCTGTTACCCTATGTCTTTTGATTGGAGCATTGAGTCCATTGACATTTAGAGTGAGTACTGAAAGATATGAATTTATTGCCATTATGATGCTTGTAGAGTTCGAGTTTCTGGTGGTGGTGCCTCCTTTCTAATCTTTTGTTGCTTTTGGTATTTATTTATTTATATATATATATATATTTTCATCTTTTCTCCCCTCAGAGAGTTCCCCTTTTACTTTTACTTTAAAAAGAAAGTAAAAGGGAATTATAGGTGCACATTGTTTGTCACCTTTCTCCCTTTAACTTGACATCATGGGCTTCTTATTACATGCCATTACAAGTAGATTATTATTTTTTCTAAAAATTTTAGAAATGTTTATTTTTGAGAGAGTGGGAGCAGGGAAGGTGCAGAGAGGGGGCTGGGGGGGACAGAGGATCCAAAGCGGTCTCTGCACTGACAGTAGAGAGTCCAATGTGGGGCTCAAACTCATGAACTGTGAGATCATGACCTGAGCCAAAGTTGGACACTCAACTGACTGAGCCATCCAGGTGCCCCAAGTAGATTATTATTCTTAACTGTTACCTTGTATTCCATGTATGGTCATACCATAATTTAATCATTCCCTTACCAGTGGACATTTAAACTGTTTCACTTTTTCATTACTATAGGTATTTCACCAAATATTAATCATAATTTTTAAGCAGTTATTTGTGCTTCTATAATATGTCTTGTATTAAAGAGCATGTACATTTTGAACTTTGGTAGATACTATCAAATTAGCGTTCATGTAGTCAATTCTCATATCTCAGTATACTGGCTAGTAGGTAGTTAGCTAATGAATCTTTTTAAATTGTTTATTTTAGTTTAAAATTTTTTAAGTTTTTGTTTATTTATTTTTTTTTTTTAGTAATATCTACACCCAACATGGGGCTCAGACTCACAACTGTGAGATCAAAAGTTGCACACTCTTCTGACTGAGCCAGCCAGGCACCCCTTAATTTTAAAAAAAAAATTTTTTTTAAGTTTATTTATTTTGAAAGAGAAAGAGAGTGTGAACAAGCGAGTAGGGGAGGGGCAGAGGAAGAGAGAGAATCCCAAGCAGGCTCCTCTGCACTGACAACATGGAGCCTGATGTGGGGCTCAAACCCATGAACCGTGAGATCATTATCTGAGCTCAAACCAAGAGTCAGATGCTCAACCGAGTGGCTCAGTCAGTTGAGTGTCCAACTCTTGATTTTGGCTCGTGTCATGATCCCAGAGTCGTAAGATTGAGCCCTGCATTGGGCTCTGTGGAGTGTGGAACCTGCTTAAGATTCTTTCTCTCTCCCCCTCCTCCCTCTTCCCCCACAACCCCCTCTACTCTTCTCCCCTGCTCCTGCGCACATGCTTGCTCTCTCCCTCTCTCTAAAATAAAAATTAAAAAAATATTTTAAATAAAAAGCAAATCACTTGCATTAAAAAGGACAAAGGAAAAGGGAATCAATATTATGTTTTATTCATTATTTTTTAATTATTAAAAAAAATTTTTTTTAATGTTTATTTATTTTTGAGAGAGACAGAGACAATGCAAGTTGGTTAGAGGCAGAGAGAGAGGGAGACAGAATCTGAAGCAGGCTCCAGGCTCCAAGCTGTTAGCACAGAGCCTGACGTGAGGGTCAAACTCTCGAGCCACAAGATCATGACCCGAGCTGAAGTGGGACACTCAACTGACTGAGCCACCCAGGCGCCCCTGTTTTATTCATTATTTTTAAATTGATTTTCTTAGTTCATTTTTGAAGAAATTGATAAATGTTTAAGAAATTATTTTATCTGACTTAGAAATGCTTTATCCACCTAATAAACGGGCAGATTTTTTCATAGTTTTTTTTTAATGTAGTTTACACACACTGTTACGTTATTTTCAGGTGTACAGCACAGTGATTCAACTTCTCCATATGCTATGCTAATGCTCACCACAAGTCACCATATATCCCTATTATAATGTCATTGACTATATTCCCTATGTTGGGCCTTTTATTCCTGTTACTTGCTCATTTTCTAACTGGGAATCTTGTGTCTCACTCCCCCTTCACCCATTTTGCCCATCCTCCCACTACCCTTCCCTCTGGCAATCATCAGTTTGTTCCTGTATTCATGGGTCTGATTCTGCCGTCTCTTTGGTTTTCAGATTCCACATAGGGAAATCATACAGTATTTGTCTTTCTCAGTCAGACTGAATTAGCATCATAACCTCTAGGTCTATTCTCCTCCCCCACCCCCTCAAATATCTTCTAGGTCTATCCATGTTTTGCAAATGGCAAAGTTTCACTTTTTTTATGGCTGCGTAATATTCTGTGTGTATGTGTGTGTGTGTGTATACACGTATGTGTAGACACCACATTTTCCTTATCCATTTGTCTATTGATGGACACTTAAGGTTTTTCATTGTTTATTGTAAATAATGCTGCAGTAAACATAGAGGTGTGTATTTTTTCAAATTGATGTTTGTATTTTTGTTGGGTAAATACCCATTAGTAGAATTATTGCATCATATGGCATTTGTATTTTTAATTTTTTGAGGATCTGTTTTCCACAATAACTATCAATTTACATTCCCACCAACAGTGCATGAGGGTTCCTTTTTCTCCACATCTTTGCCAACACTTAATTAACTCTTTTTGATACTAGCCATTCTGACAGGTATCAGGGGATATCTTACTGTGCTTTTGATGTGCATTTCCCTCCTGGTTAGTGATGCATCTTTTCATGTGTCTATTGCCATCTGTAGGTATTTGAAAAAATACCTGTTGAGGTCCTCTGCCCATTTTTTAATTGTATTGTTTGGTGTTTTTAGTTTTGAGTTGTAGGAGTTCTTTACGTATTTTAGATGTTCACTCCTTATTGGATGTATCATTTTTCAGATATTTTCTTCCATTCACTGGGTTGCCTTTTGTGTTTGTCAGATTCCTTCATTTGCAAAAGCTTTTTATTTCAGTGTAGTCCCAGTAGTTTATTTTTGCTTTTTGTTTTCCTTGCCTGAGGGGATATATCTAGAAAAATGTTGCTCTGGCCAATACCAGTGATTTTACTGCCTGTGTTCTCTTCTGGGGTTTTCAGGTCTCACATTTAGGTCTTTAATCCTTTTTGAATTCATTTTTGCACATGGTGTTAGTGGTTCAGTTTTATTCTTTTACATGTAGATGTCCAGTTTTCCTGGTGCCATTTATTGAAAAGACTGTCTTTTCCTTCTTACCTCCTTTGTCATAGAGTAATTCATCATATAAATGTGGGTTTATTTCTGGCCTCTCTCTTCTTTTCCTCTGATCTATGTGTCTGTTTTTGTGCCAGTATCATACTGTTTTGATTACTGTAGCTTTATAGTATATCTTCCAGTCTGGAATTGTAAGACCTTGTTCTTCTTTCTCAAGATTGTTTTAGTTACCCAGGGTCTTTTGTGGTTCCTACAAATTCTAGTATTACTTGTTCTAGTTATGTGAAAAATGCTGTTGGTACTTTGATAAGAATTACATTGAATGTGTAGATTGTTCTGTGTAGTAGAGACATTCTAATAATAGTCCATGAGTATGGAATCCTGTCTTTCTGTTTGTGTCATCTTCAGTTTCTTTCATCAGTATTTCATATTTTTCAGATCTAGGTCTTTCACCTCTTTAACTTTATCCCTAGGAATTTAATTCTCTTTAGTGTAGTTGTAAGTGGTATTATTTTCTTAATTTCTCTTTATGTATGGTGTATAGAAATGCTACTGATTTCTGGGCATTAATTTTGTATCCTGCAACTTTACTGAATTCATTTATTACTTTTAGTAGTTTTTTGATGGAGTCCTTAGGATTTTCTATGTATGGCATCATGTCGTCAGCTAAGTGACAGCTTAACTTCTTTACCAATATTGATAACTTTTTTTTTTTTCCCCTTCTCTGATTGGTATGGCTAGGACTTCTAGTACTATGTTGAATGAAAGTGGCGAGAGTGGACATACGTGTCTTATTCCCGCTCTTATAGGAAAAGCTGTTAGTTTTTCACCATTGAGGATGATGTTAGCTGTGGGTTTTTCATATGTGGCCTTTGTTATGTTGAGGTAAAACATTGGTAGATCCTGTCTGCCAAATTAAGTATGCCGGCTATATACAGTTTGGCAGATATTTTGAATGAAATCCCAATGAGCTTCTGGCATGTGTTGAATAATTATTTTTTTAAATATTTATTTTGAGAGAGAGAGGGCGCAAGCAGGCCAGGGCAGAGAGGGACAGAGAATCTGAAGTAGGGTATGGGACCCTATCTCATGAACCTTGAGATCGTGACCTGAGCCAAAATCAAGAGTCAGATGCTCAACCAACTGAGCCACCCAGGCTCCCATGCATTGAATGAATTTTTAAAATTACCAAGATACTTTCTTTTCTTTTTAAAAAAAATTTTTTTTAATGTTTATTTTAGAGAGAGAGAGAGAGCGAGACTGAGAATGAGTGGGGGAGGAGCAGAGAGAGAGAGAGACACAGAATCCAAAGCAGTCTCCAGGCTCTGAGCTGTCATCACAGAGCCTGACATGGGGCTCGAACTCACGAGCTTTGAGTTCATGACCTGACCCTAAGACGCTCAACTGACTGAGCCATCCAGGCGCCCCTAAAATTACCAAGATACTTTCTTTATGTCTGAGCTCATTTAGGTAGAATTTAATATGGGATTTTAATTTAGGATTTATTTATATCATTAGAGAAATACTTAAATATGCATTTATTCAAGCATGTTTTTGTTTAAAAAAAAAGAAAATGATTGTTGATGGTGTTAATCATGAATGAAATATTTTCCAATCCGTGTTTTGATTTCTATAAAACCATTAAAAATTATTGATTGTATTTTTATTCTCAGGGTGACTGTCGTTCCTACAGTTACGTGTGTGGAATCTCCAGTAAAGATGAGCCTGACTGGGAATCTCTTATTTTCCTGGCTAGACTTATACCTCGCATGTGTCACAACATTAACAGGTATGTTCTGCAGGGGACAGGGGGTGAGGTGAAATGGGAAGATGTGTTTTTTTTAAGATCTTCTCACTGTTGAGAGACCAAAAGACTCAACGTATACATAGATAACAATTGAACAGATACTTAATAATAGCTTGTGTTTTCTTCCTTCATCACAGTGTAGTCACTGGCTTATTAAAAAGCTTTTTATTGTTGTTTAAAGGAAGACTAGGAAGGATTTTTTATTTAGTATAAAATATTAAAGGCACTTTTAAAACCTGTGTTCCAGGGGCACCTGGGTGGCTCAGTCGATTGTCTGATTCTTGATTTCAGTTCAGGTCATGAGCTCATGGTTCATGAGTTTGAGGCCTGCACCGGGCTCTGTGCTGACAGTGTGGAGCTTGTTTGGGATTTTCTCTCTCTCTCTCTCTCTCTCTCTCTGCCCTCCCCCTCCCCCCACTTGCGCTCAATGCTCTCTCTCAAAATAAATAAACTTGAAAAGAAAGCGTATCTTTCATATTATCATCTTATTAGTTCTTGGTTTATGATAATATGTTTTCTTCCAGGATTTCTCCCAGGGTTTCTTCTACTAGAAGGAATACATACAGGTTATAGAATTTTCAATAGAGACTTTGTTAATTTAATAACAATCCCAAGGGAAATCAAAGGGAAGAAATGGGCATATGCCAGATATCATTAAAATACATGCAGAATTTATGTTGATTTTGGTTTTTTCAGGTCTAGTTTTCCTTTCATTTGCACATTAACTTCTTATGTTGGGAGTATCAACAGCTGATTTATAATCTGTTTGTAATACTCAATTGCATTGTCCCATCTATAGTTCAAGAAGTATCACTTGTTTAGTACCAGATTGCTAATTAGATGTTCCAGTTTCACCATTGGGTACTTTTTTGTTTTCTGCATGAGTATGAAGCATTTCACAACCAAAAATATTTTTTTTAATATACTTCATTGTCAAATTGGCTTATATATACAATATCCAGTGCTCATCCCAACCAGTACCCTCCTCAGTGCCCATCATCCTTTTTCTCTCTCCCCCACCCCCCATCTACCCTCAGTTTGTTCTCTGTATTTAAGAGTCTCTTATGGTTTGCCTCCCTCCCTCTCTGTAACTATTTTTTCCCCCTTCTCTTCCCCCATGGTCTTCTGTTAAGTTTCTCAAGATCCGCATGAGTGAAAACCTATGATATCTGTCCTTCTCTGACTTACTTCACTCAGCATAATCCCTTCCAAAAAAAATTCTTGAGGTTTCAGTTTACTCAAGGTTGCTGCAGTAATTAAGAACCTACCCATTGGTGTCCACCCTGCAGGATGTGTATAGTTCTAGAACTGCCTGCTGGGTTGTGCTCTCAGACAGGGAGTTGCAGGGAAGCCAGTGTTTTACTAAAAAGGCTTATTATCGTGATGAATCTAAGGCCTGCAAATACAGAAAGCACCTTTATGACACTGAAAAGAAGTACTAATAAATAACAGTAAATTTGTAATTGCTTATTTTGAATGGAGATAATTATCTTGGTTACAATAATGGTTCATAATCCATCTTCTAGAGAATACGTAATGCCTAAATAAACTTTTTAGGTCATATAGAAAATTCCTTTTCCCTGAATTTGACTCAACTGTTTTTGGTTTTCATTTCACAGCATTCTTACAGTTTGAGCTCTTGCTCAGTTTTTCTTTTGCTAAAGGACACTCACCCTTTTTAAACTTTATCTCTGGCCTTTTGTATGCTGGTTTCTCTGCCTGTCTTCTTCTTCCCTCATGTGTTCCTCCCTCCTTTCCCAAACATTTCCCCTACTGCCCAAAAAATAAAGTCTAACAAACAACAAACAAAACAATAGATCTTATTTTATTAACTTTTAAAGTTTATTTTGAGAGAGAGAGGTGAGGGTAGGGGAAGAGACAGAAGGAGAGAGAGACTCCCAAGGAGGCTCTGCACTGTCAGCACAGAGCCCGATGCCGGCCTCGAACTCGGGAACTGTGAGATCGTGACCTGAGCTGAAATCAAGAGTCGGACGCTTAACTGATTGAGCTCACCCAGGTGCCCCAAAAAATAGCTTTTAAAACATGAATCACAAACCCTTAAAAGAGTCTTGGTGAATTTTAGATTTCTTTGCCAGGGTCCTTTTTGGGAATTGGAATTTAAATAATTAAAGACTTTTTTTTTTTTCTATTTTTGCCAAATATTTTCCTAATTCACATTATGGAATCTTTGTATAGGGAGGGACTGCTCCAGTTTCACTGTTCTGTACGGTGTAAAAGACTACCTATTCCTGTACATTCTGTGAACACTCTTGTTTGTAAAAAATAAGACAGAGCAAGTTCATGGCATTCTTTTTCCTAGTTGCTTTTTCCTCAGGGGATCATTTATGAACTCTAGGGACTGTATTGCTGAGTCGAAGTGTAGCTTTTTATGCATGGGACAAAAACCTGCTTGCTCTCATAGGTTTAGGAGGAGGCAGTCAATTAGTTGGTGGTAGTGGCAGTTTTGATGTGATGCAGTTTTCTTCTATGTGTTTTTATTCCAAGTACTTACTAAGAAAAAAAATTCATTAAACTTTATCATGGAAGTTGCCAAGAGATATTTATTGTCTTTGGTAAAGATAGATAGGGCTAGAGAAGAGGGATAGTTGTGTGCTGGCTGGAGTCAAGAGTGGGGAGAGCTAGGATATGTTCATACCCGCGTCCTGACTGCCCCTTGTTTCCTGGGTGAAGGTTGTGGAACAGATCCTCCCAACCAGTGGTAAGACTCCTCAAGTTGTTGTACTTACCTGATCCTAATTTCCTCAAGCCTTGTTCCTTTATTATAAGTTACTTTTATTAACACCGTTATTAAGATAGGAAGCGTATATCTTTCTTTTAAACATATACTTAAAGAAGTAGTGATTTATTCCTTTGGCAGGGAATAGTAGGATGCCAGATTCTATTTTGGTCACACTTTTTTTTTTTTAATTTTTATTTTATTTTGTAAATTTACACCCAAATTAGCGTATAGTGCAACAATGATTTCAGGAGTAGATTCCTTAATGCCCCTTACCCATTTAGCCCATCACCCCTTCCACACCTCCTCCAGTAACCCTGTTCTCCATATTTAAGAGCCTCTTATGTTTTGTCCCCCTTCCTGTTTTTATATTATTTTTGTTTCCCTTCCCTTAGGTTCATCTGTTTTGTCTCTTCAAGTCCTCATATGAGTGAAGTCATAAGATTTTTGTCTTTCTCTGATTTCACTTAGCAGAATACCCTCCAGTTCCATCCATGTAGTTGCCAATGGCAAGATTTCATTCTTTCTGATTGCCAAGTAGTACTCCATTGTGTATATATACCACATCTTCTTTATCCGATCATCCATCGAGGGACATTTGGGCTCTTTCCATACTTTGGCTATTGTTGATAGTGCTGCTATAAACATGGGGGTGCATGTGTCCCTTCGAAACAGCACACCTGTATCCCTTGGATAAATGCCTAGTAGTGTAATTGCTGGGTCGTAGGGTAGTTGTATTTTTAGTTTTTTGGTGAACCTCCATACTATTTTCCAGAGTGGCTGCACCAGCTTGCATTCCCAGGTCATACCTTTTATAATGGGGAAATGAGGATCTTTCTTTGGGATCAATGTTTCCCAAAGTGAAAACAAAATTGAGTAGTCAGATAAGCCTGTAGTGCATTTCCCAAACTTACCTTGGAGGTTTCTAGTGCATATTAGCATAGTACAGTTTCTTAAGTTTTGTCATAAAGCAACCTATTTATTTGTTCAATTCAGTGTTTCCCCAGACTTCTGTGGATTGATTTCTTAGGGGTACTATAACAAATTATCACACACTCAGAGACTTAAAACAGACGTTTGTTCTTTCACAGTTCTAGAGGCTGGAAGTCTGAAGTCAGGGGGTTAGCAGGGCTATGGTCCCTATGACATAAGGCTCTGGGAGAGGATCCTTCCTTGCCTCTTCTTAGTTTCTGGTATTTACTGGCTTGTGCAGTATAACTCCAATCTTTGTTGCCATTTTCACATGGCCCTCTTTTTTCTATGTGTGTCTGTTTGCAAATTTCCATCTTCTCAGAAGGACGCCTTCATAGATTAATGTCTACTCTGGTCCTTACAACCTTCCCTTAACTTGATTACTTCTTCAGGGACCCTATTTTCACTTACAGATTCCAGGTGGACATGAAGTTTGGGGGATACCCATCTATCCAGTACATTATATGAAAAGGGAATCGTGATAATTCCATATATATTTGTACATTCTGAGATACTATTATTCCAAAGAATACACTTGCAGGAAGGTACATGGAACATAGACCCTTCTATAATCTTACATCCTGTCCTACCCATGTGGTGATTGGAAGTAGGAGAGGGGCCTCAGGATAAAGGGAAAGAATGATACTCTATTTGCCTTGCTTCTACTAAAATGTAATTTCTCTATAATTTTTGCTTCCCTTCTAGAGTTGTCTATATATTTGGCCCACCAGTTAAAGAACCTCCTACAGATGTTACTCCCACTTTCTTGACAACAGGGGTGCTCAGTACTTTACGCCAAGCTGACTTTGAGGCACATAACATTCTCAGGGAGTCTGGTAAGTTGCTCATTTTGTTTGTCACTACATGCTGTAACTAGAATTTGGAAGTGTGGCATTACAGTTTCTAGTAGGAGGATGCAAGTTTGAATTTCTAGATGCTTTTATTTTTATTATTCATTCCTGTGGATTGTTCTGTGATATTGCCTGCTATACAAAATTATTCACCTTTATGGTCATTTGTGGACATGTCCATAGGGGCAAAAAATTTGAGTTGCCTGACTCCCATGTTCCCAGTTTAGGTTATATAAGGTGATTTTTTTGTTTCACTCTATTACTGTAAACAAGTGTCCTTTTTGTAGTCTACTTGGTACCATATGTTTTGCATTTCTGTGCTGTTTGTTTCTGCTTTTACTATTTGAAATGCCCCCCAAGCATAGTGCTGAGGTGCTGTCTGGGTTTCTAAGCACAGAATGGCTGTCATGTGCCTTATGGAGAAAATACGTGGGTTAGATAAGCTTTGTTCATGTATGAATTACAGTGCTGTTGGCTATGAGTTCAGTGTTAATGAATCCAGAATAAATATTAAATGAGGTGTCTTTAAACAGAAACACATGTAAAACCAGGTTATGTATTGATTGGTTGATGAAAATGTTGTGACCAGAGGCTTACAGGAACCTAACTCTGTTTTTCCTCTAGGGACAGTGGTTTACTGTTTACTAATTCACTGTTTGCAGAATAGACTATAACTACCTTGGGTAACAAGAATAAAATCATATCACTGTAACATTAATACAGTCATCAAATTCTATTGTTTGTATTTGTGATTGAGTTTACTTACAACGATGTTGAAAACAATGCTGCATGATAACGGTCTTAACTGTTATGCTTATGTATGTGATTTTAGATATTGTCTGGGAAGATTTAATGGAACTAGGTTAGAGGGCTTTTTCCATGGTACGTGATTGGTCCTGCATGTTAACTTCCTTTCTCTAGGGTATGCTGGGAAAATTAGCCAGATGCCAGTGATTTTGACACCATTACATTTTGATCGAGACCCGCTTCAGAAGCAGCCTTCATGTCAGAGATCTGTGGTTATTCGAACCTTTATTACTAGTGATTTTATGACTGGTATACCTGCAACGCCTGGCAATGAAATCCCTGTAGAGGTAATTTATATATTTTTTTCTCATACACGTTTTTAATATCTCTTATATTTTGTAATTTGGTGAATGGAATAGGCTATGATAAAATTCGTATTTCTCGGGTTGGTTTTCTGTTTATAAGATGGGCTTTTTTTTTTTTTCAATCTCCACGTAATAATTTAATGTACCGTAGTAGAAAAGACCTTAAATTTATTATACCCTCCAGATGTCTGATTACTATATGGAGAGTATCCACCTCTAATCTGTAATTCTGTCTAATCTTGCCAATAATATATTTTTTTTAATTTTTTTTTTTAACGTTTATTTATTTTTGAGACAGAGACAGAGTATGAACAGGGGAGGGGCAGAGAGAGAGGGAGACACAGAATCTGAAATGGGCTCCAGGCTCTGAGCTGTCAGCACAGAGCCTGACGCGGGGCTCGAACTCACGGACCATGAGATCATGACCTGAGCCGAAGTCGGACGCTTAACCGACTGAGCCACCCAGGTGCCCCATTGCCAGTAATATTTTTAAATATTGTTTTCTAAGAAAGGGTGAAAGCCCTGGGAGCGAAGAAGAGTTTATTAGAAATAAGGATGAGATTTGATGCAATGATGGCTAGACACCCATGAATTGCTTAATGCTCTACTTACTGTTTTTGATCACCATCTTCCTCTCTTGTTATCTCTCTCTCCACTGGAGTATTCCAAAGCAGCTATTTGCATAATAGCAAATGAAAACCAAAGTGAAACTTTATTAGGTGGCCCGCAGCTCCCATACTCTAATGCAAGGCTCTGGTTATAGCTGGATAGCTAGGCTGGGGAGTGTGGCTGTTTTCCCTTAGGCTCAAATCTGTTCTTTCAAGTGACCAGGCCTCCTCCTCCTCATGTACACTTGGTAGTGGTTATTGTTACAGTGCATTATCTGCCACCTTGCTGGCCTCCGAGTTGTATGTTTCAGCCACACAGAATTTGTGACACATTGGCTTTAACATATAAAATCACGTGCTTGGATGTCACATTGCTATCAGTGTTTCTAAACACTTGTTATGCACAAGCAACAAACATAACTTGCAGACTGGCAACTGCAGACTGCACTTTGAGTAGTACTGAGTTAAGTCACTTCAGTCTATAGAGGGAAATTAGGTTCACCTCATAACACTAATCAGAGACCATGCCATACACGTGAAAGACAATAATACAGATAGATCACATTTTAATTGTAAATGCAAGCCTACTAAGTCTGTTGGACATGCACTGGATCCTGGTTCTTCTATTTATGATCTTTGTTTTATAACAGGTGGTGTTAAAGATGGTCACTGAGATTAAGAAGATTCCTGGTATTTCTCGAATTATGTATGACTTAACATCAAAGCCCCCAGGAACTACCGAGTGGGAGTAATAAACTTCTTGTTCTATTAAAGTATTGTGTTCAGTTTAAATTGATTAGAAACCATTCCCAGTATTGACATGCGGTACTGTGAAAAGAGTTACTGGAGCGGCTGCATCACATCTGAGTTCTCTACAGCAAAAATCTACGGCTTAAGAGCTGAGTTGGGGATAACTAAAAGGGACTGAAGAGTTTGTACGGGTATAATCAAAGCACCATTGCCTACACTCAGACAGATTGACACTGCTTTTGCCTTTGCCTCACTTGTTCTTTATGTATAAACTCACTGTTGCTATTAATGTCTCTGTCAATGAAGATGTATGAAGGTGGCTGAGTTTGGGATTAGTAATGGGCCTCTGTCCCCTTTCCAGTTTCTAAGAGCTGTTAGAAAACACCCATTATTTACCAGTGTGACTTAGTATGTATGTCTTCCAGAGAAACTGAATTTTCCTGTAAGTAACCTTACTCCTGCAAAGGTGGGGATAAGGGATGAACATAATCAGATAAAGGTGTAGGTGGGTTGTTTCAGTCACTTTTGCAGAAACTGGGGCTATCAAATGTAAGCTGCCATATCACAGTCATGGGAGGCCATGGGAGAAGGAAGCTATGAATGGCCTCAATTTAAAATGTTTTCAAATCCTGTTCCACATAGATGCCTTGGTGTTCACCGTCAACCTGTTCATTAGTAAGGAGCTTTATCACCACCCCTCCCCCCCCGCCACCCCAGTGTTGCCAGCTCCCATAGCCTTGCTGAGGAAGTTTCTGTTCTTTTTCCCACAAGAGGCTGTCTCTGGTGTAGCATCAATAAAGTCTGAGCATTTTAATCTCATTTGGTCAGAGGGCCAGCTCTGAGCCTACAGAAACCATCACGCATGCCCACAGTTTATATCATCTAGTAAAGAGTGTAAAATGAACTCTTAGATGTAATCTGTAGGTGGATTTATTATTACCCACTGCTCAGAAGACTTGTGACCAGTTCTTGGTCCATGCAAGATATTGCCAAACCTTATAATCTTTCTATCATTCATAAGAAAAGATTCAAGAACTTGTGTAGGACTCATTGCCATTGCCACTGGTTTCTACCAGATCCTTTATAACATCCGTGTATGCAGTATAAAAATAGTACTAGACTTAAATTCTACAACCATTTCTCCATATTTTAGCTGATCTTACTATTTAAGAACATTAGTGAGTTTTTGTTCTGTTTGTTTTGTTTTTAATTGAGGTTAACTGACATGTACTAGATTAGTTTCTGTTGGCATACTAAACCCATTTCAGGTTGCTGCCTCTTCAAGATCCTTTGTATCAATCAGGTACAAAATTTTCTTTGGGATTCAGTGTTAGGTAAATCGTAAAATTATGCGATGTAGAAGTCTACTTTTTATTCTGGCTGGTCCAGAGGACAAGAAAACTGTATTGCCAGACCTGCAAGGGAAGAACTTCTGTCTATTGTAACAGAGACCCGTCCCCAAAGCGAAGGGGTATTTGACTTCTACAGAACTTGAAGGGTTTATTTTCTGTCCTGAAGATGAGGTATTCATACTGCCTTTTGGAAAGAGGAAATGTAAGTGATCTGGCCTTAACAGATTTGGACTCATGTTATCTTAGAACTGGAATAGACAACCTCTAAAAGGCTTACAAATATTTACATTGTGTGAAAAAATTCCTCTTGTAGCAGAAGTGTCTTACAGTTTTGTATTCAAGCAAATAGGAAACTAGGAAGAATATATAATAAGTGTTTTCTTTTTAATGTATCTTCTGTGGAACACTGCTCCACCAAGATGAACCTTGTCAAAAGGGTTAGGTGGTCATATAAATTGGGAAAGTGCTGTTCACTTGTCCTGTCTTGGAAAGTCATGGTATACATTATATTCAAAGCTCTGAGAGATTTTGATGTTAAAAGCAATTGTTAAAACTTTTTAACTTAATGTTTTCCTGATACTGTCTGCGAAACCCTTTTTATAATTCTTAATACTGGAAAAAATGGTCTCTCCAAAACATATCCTGACATCATAAAGTAAAAAAAAAAAAATTTTTTTTCCTGGAATTGAGAGATCTTCCCTGATGTTTTTTTGTATCCTCTTTTCCTTTGCAAAGTGCTTTTTGCTTTGTGCTGTACAGTATTAGTCTGTATCTTCACAGTCTGTCATCCAAGCAGCTGGGAAAAGTTAAGATTTGTGGTCCATTTTACCTTAGGGAAACAAGCTCAGCTTAGTGATGGTTACCTAGTGAAGTTCAGAATTAAATATGATCCTTGGTAGATTATGACTGCATTCCCATCAGTTACCACGTGCCTGGGATACCTATTTAATTATTTTGTTTATTTGTACTGATGAGGGCTAGGTAGGCAGATCAGTGGAAACATCATTTATTCCCCACAATGGCAGGCACAAAAGAATTTTCAAGTACCCAGTTTCACCTTAATGGTGCCATTTATACTCCTCAGCCGTACAGGAAATAACAGCCTGGCTTTTAAGTTGTTTTAATATCAGATGTGACCTTACCCCAGTCATAGGTAAACATCACAATACATTGTGAAATCAAATATTAATTACCTTGTTTTTTGTAGCTGTAGTATAGATCAGTGAAATTGGACCACTTAATCTTCTGTTGTGACCACAACACTTGGAAACTACCCATTAATATGTACCTGATAGCAGTCTCTTTACTGTGTGTTTTTGAAACAGTTGACCAAGAATGTGCTTTGGCTTCGAGACTAATGAAAAGTGTCCCATTATCTGTTATATACAGCAAATTGTTGGCAGAGCTGGAGCTAGAATCCAGGCTTTGTCTTCTCTGTATTGAAGAGGTTATGTTCGAAGGCCCTTCAAGGCAAGGCTTAACAGGACGTTCTCAGCGGATAGTTGACCATCAAGGACAAATGTATTTACAAAGTGTAAATTCTCTCCTTATTTATAATAATAGAATGGTTAGTTTCTGTCATGCCCAGTGTTATACCTCTGTTTCTTTTTTATTCCATTTTATTCCTTTCCACCACTCCATACCCTCCTCCTTTCTCCCACTGTTTCCTGAATTCTCACTGGAATGTGAAGGACACACCTCAGCTAATGGGTACTCCTGTCATTGACCTAATTCAGAAAGTAATAGGGAACTGAATATAAGCTGGACGTCTCTACCCTTAGAAAGCACCCTCTTTGTTCTCACTGTGGTAGTTTAGCCATGCAGGTAACATAGGGAACCAGGGTATCTTTTTTTTTTTTTTTTTTTTTTTTAACCACTGTAGGGTTATAACAGCGATAATGGTGGCATCCTTGGCTTTTTTATTCCCTGACCATTTAATGACAAGTGAAGAGATTTAGAATCCTGCAAAGAGTACCAAAATGCCATATGAAAGAGGCCCAGGTATTCCACCCAGCTCTGACCCTTTGTCTGTGGTTCTCAACCCTGGGGAGGAATTAAGTCTCAACCTGAGGAATTAAATCTGTATAATGTCTAGACCCCACAATCAAATCAATTAAAATAGAATCTTGGTAGGGCCCCATTATTGATAGTTTTAAATCTCAGCTGGAAAAAACTATTGCTGAAAGATATACCTGGTCTGTCTAGTTATGGCTTAAAATCGTAGTCAAATCTATAAGAGAAATGCTAAGAGAAGGCCACAGATAACGTCTTGTTGAACATCTCATAGCTAAATTACTTCAGAACTAGCGGCTCTCGACAACTTCTTTTGGTTTTTGTCAAAGAGGAGCAATCCACCCCTGTGTTATAGCCACCTCTCTGAATCTGACTCCAGCTAGATCATGAAACAGACTGAGCTATTATTGCACCCACTGAAATCCTTCTGGAGCTGTGTCATTTGGATATCATTCATTAGAGAGCTGGAGATTACCTGCCTGCAACTTAAGTTCCCTGAGGGAGGACTTTTTGAACAGCTCCATTTCAAGTTACATATCCATTAGTGTCTTTGTTTACTGGTGGGTCCCGTGGCATCTTTTGACCTTGTTAAGGGCTCTTTGATTAGCAGAATTATGAGACTTTGGGGAGAGTTTCGTTATTTCTTGGGTATACTAGGTTCAGTAGCTCCAAAATCTTTCTGAGTTGTTCAGGAAGCCTGAACCTTAAGTAATCCAAGTGGAGTATTGCCTTTGGAGAATACAAATATTTAAGGTAAGTAATTTTCTGTCTTTGAACCTAATGTGGCATTGTTAAAACCTTATGGTATTAAACGAAGAAGTGAATGTAACCTTTTGAACAGATTTTTTTATAAAAAAGTATTTTGTTAATTGGAGTAAGTAGTATAGTTGTGAATTGTTCATGGTATATTGAAATACCTTGTATGTTGTGGTGATGTTGGCATAAAATAGCTTTGCTAAATTAATATGAAATGAGTTTAATGCCTTTTGTTTTCAATACACTTCATAAGGGAGGCAGTGATGACTTTCATAATTTGTCGTTAAACATCAGTGTTTATGAGAAGGTGAAGGAAGAACAAAGAGGACAGACGTTATCAGGGTATGGGAAATAAGAAATTGCATATACTGTCGGGTTTCTGGATAATAAATTGAATCTGTCTCTATAGGAGGGTGTCAGGATTTTGCCCAGAGTATAACAGTGGACATGATAGACACAAAATATTAGATAGCTTTTTAAGTGAATAGTTAGGTGTGTGTATGTGTTTTGAAAATTAAAGTCCTACACACACACACACACACACACACACACACACACACACACACTTATTTGACTTCTTGCATACTTATTTATATTTGATCAACTCTGTCCTCAATTATTTCAAACATCTATTACCTTTATTAATTTGATACAAAAGTTGGATCCTATTTGTTGAGAACTGTGAGCGTTGATCAAACCCATGAAAGTAAATGTATTAAGTCATTAATATGATTAAGGGAAATAACCATGTTCAGAAACTGAATTAAGTAATTACTTTCAGGTAGCTACATTGCTGTGGTGTGATTGACCTGTTCTTAAGAAGAAAAAGCTTCTGGGGCACCTGGCGGGCTCAGTGGGTAGAGAGTGTGACTCTTGATCTCTCAGGGTTGTGAGTTTGAGACCCATGTTGGGTGCAGAGATCACTTAAAAAATTAAAAAGTTTCAACAGACAAAAAATATTCAGCTAGGTGCAAGAAAATTCCATCTTATGATTCTTTTCAAAAGCAACTTCTCTTACAGTGTGGGTGGTGAGGATGTAATGAATTGGACTTGTTCATAGTGCTTATTGTTTTGGGGGAAAAAAAGCACCAAGAATGATATATATCATGACCCTTTTGTGTTCAGGAATCTCCTTAAAAATTTTCAAGCCTACAAAAAGTGAACTAGTGCAACTAGCACTCTCTACATACTCTTAACTACTGTGATTCAAAAATTAAAATAGTGCCTTTCCTTAATTATTGAATAAACCATAGAGCACATAGTTGAAATTTCCCCAAAGTTGATAAAAGTTCCCAGAGATTTTTAAGTAAATGCAGTATCTTGGAATATTTCAGTATTTATGTTGCCCTTCTAGCCTATTTTCAGATTTTTGCTTCAAGAGAAATTTAATAATTTGCCATTGAATAGGAAACATTTTGGAAGATCTTTTTTACTTTTTTTTTTTTTTCTTTTCCTGGTCAGGTTCTTAAAGCAACTGATGTGAATTTAGTAGGGGTTTTCAGGCTTTCCTTTCACAGTTCCGTTAGTGATTTTTTAATAGCAACCCTAGACCAAAATAAGTATCTAATAGTTCCATTTTTTAAGTGATAGTAATGTTGAAACAACTTGAAAAATATTTGTCCTAACAACATAGTAGCCACTTGAAAAAATATTACACATCCATTGAAAGAAACAATGTATTTCATTTTTGAATAACTGGAGTTAATTACTAAATGTATGCTCTGTTGGGGACTGTGCAACTTGATAAACTCTGGTATAGATGAATACTGCTATCTCTGTTTTCTAGTCCATGCTGAGTTTTGCACAGTACTTTTTTATCACAGCAGCCACTGAATACTTAGCTTTGCAAAGATAAGACATTGAAAGGAGTGCAGCATGCTGCTGTGTTGAAATGGACCTACCACAAGCTAGTAGTTCACCTTGCGTGTATCTGAGTTTGCGGCAGTGTCTTGGAGTACCTGTGAATAGTTTGAGAACCGTGGTGTCTGAGTATTTTGATTTTTTTTTCCTTTCTGCACATCAAAGGATACATATAAAATATACTTGTATCCTTAATAATTGAAAGAGTTGTCTTTCTTGGTTTTGATGTTAAGAGTTGGAATATTTTGCAAAGATAGAGATGTTTAAAAATCTCAACACATCTTAGGGGAGAGACAGGTATACCATGCTACATAAAGTAAACATGTATAGAGTCTGCCTAGATCCAAGTTGGATGTGTACTTCTCACTTTGGAGCTTTGCTTTGTTAGTTACAGTTGTTACTACGGACGCTTAAAACTATCCTGTGCTTTTTAGGATGTAGACTATACACCCTCTATACTGTATAAAAGTGAATATTTACTGGGTTTACACATGCCAAATATGCTTTCTACACATTAAATACTATATTGATTTCTCTTTGTAAAACAACGGGAAACAGTCACATAACACACTAAAAAAATCTTTTTGTTAAATACACAGTGATGGCCATCCCTTGAATGTTTTTAGAGTTCATCAAGACACAAAGAGGGAATTAACATTCATCACAGTTTGGGAATAAATTGAATTTAAAGCTTACTGAAAGCATAGCTCTCTCATATACAGTTTCACCTTTGTGTGACTTCTCTGGATCTCAGAAGGGAACCATTGTAGAAAAACATTGAGAATTGGGAATAGGAATCTGTCATGAAATCTTAGAATATTAATGACCTAGAGTAAGATTCCTAGTTCATTTGCTAGGTGTTATTTTGGGAATCTATTTTAGAAATATTTCTTCCTAATTCTGCTTATAAAACATTAGCCTGAAATCTAATTAACTTGATGTATTTCTGACTCCATGTAGCTGTGCTGCCTTCGGCAAGGCAGCAATCTCCTGGGCAGTGGTTAACTCGGATGTGATGTAGGAATGATATTATCTGGTTGGTCAAGTGACAAAATGTAGGAAAAGTGAATACATTATGAGAATATGCCTTCTCTGTAAAATGCTGGTGTAAGCATAGTCAGGTATTTAAAACAGAGTGCAGATGTAACAAAAGATACGGGATTAATAATCCCATTGTGCTCATTTAGCTGGGATAATTCAAATAAAATTATACCATGTCAGATCTCAGATTTTGAGGATGGGGTGGGATGGGATCATCTGTTTTCAACTATGCAAGGGCTATGTATGCATGCATCTTTATGAAACTTACGCCACTTGATATTAACTAAGAGGGAACAGAACTGTCTCTGGTCTCCTCCAATCTTGCACTTGAAAACTACACAAATTTCGTGTAGTTTTCTTTCTGTTCTGATTCTAGTGGTGTATGCAATAATGAGACATTTGTCCTCTCAATCTCATAGTTGGGTGAAGAAGTTTGGAACAAAATGGAAGTGATAAGTCAGCATGTGAGTAATTGCAGAATTAAATATTCAGGCAGCACTTTCCATAAAATGTGGAGAGGTGAGGGAAAACACCTCAAGCTCATGTGATGTTCAAGTGCTTTAGGTCACCCCCTGGTTTGGAGCGGAGTCTTGGTGATAGGCTCCAGAGAGGTAGAACGTATTCCAGGTGAGTGGAGGCCAGGAGGAGCCCCAAGCGAATCAACTTTGGCCAGCTTGGGTGGTTTGGGAAGGTAAAACTGGAGAGTTGGTGCGAAATTGTGGAGGACTGTGATTCAACCAAAGGCTGGAATTGTGTCCAGTTAGGAGTATGTGCTGGATAAGCCAGGAGTGCTCAAAAAGCTCCTGTCTGTGGTGGCCCGGCTACCTTTGAGAGTCATACCAGCCCTTTTCCTTTGCTGTATGTGACGTCTCTGATAAGCTGTAGTCAGCTAGTCAGTCAGTCACATAGGCTTTTCCCATGCTGTTTGTATGGTTCAAGTGACCTGCTGTATGTTTGAGGCTATACACAGCCTCACTCTTGCTCACCAATCTGGCCTAACTGCCTTCTGCTGGCAGGCTGATCCCCTAAGGGTCCCTCACCTCCCTTGCTGCTCCACTTCTCACCTTGGCCCCCTACTGCTCTTGCGGCCTGGAGCGCCAGCCCCAGGGTCCTCATGCCCCACAGTGCAAACATTCAGTCAGCTTTGAATATTTGTGAGGGTTTCCTCTATGAAAATTGTTAGTTCATCATGTCTGTAGAATGGAGCACTCCTCAGCTCCCACTACTGCTGGTGAATTCCATGACTGTTGATTTCATTTATTTCTGTTTTACGAGTAACACTTCTTCAGACTATAAACTTCTTGATTTATAAGACCAGTGATTTCCTCATCTTTGAACTTCTAGAGCCTGGTTCATAAAATGTAAAAATGGAATGCTTTTGAAAGACCTGCAAGAGGACAAGGCATACTTCAAAGGAATACATGTCTAATAGTAGAATTCCAAGCATCAGACACCTAAGCGAAGAAACTGAGCTCAACCAGGTGACCTAGCCTACATAACTTGAAACCACCAAATAGGAAACCACTTATATTCTAACCTATGTGTAGCTTCAGCTTTTTGTGTTACAACCCTAAGTGCAGTTGCTCTGCTTCTAAAAGTTACTGTTTTAACTTTCAGCAGACAGTCTGGTTCTTTGGCAAATTGTTAGAATTGTAAATTAATATATGAGTGCTTGGAGAATAGCATGCAATTATTAGGGATTTGTTCGATCTTCTGTATTAAGTGAGATTGGGTGGTTAAGGGCCTGGCTGTGTGGCAAGCAGAAAACCACAGAATTAAAGAAGTGGGGTGGTAGTCCTGATGTCAGGTGGCCTTAGCAGTTCCCATGGTGCTTATGGTTAGACTGGCCAACTGGCAATTGAGGTTTCTTTCAGAAACTGTCCTCCCCTTATCTCTTCTTTAAAAAAAAAGATTTTTTTAAATGTTTATTTTTGAAGGAGAGAGAGAGTGTGGGGGTGGGGGGATGGGGGCAGAGAGGGAGGGAGACACAGAATCTGAAGCAGGCTCCAGGGTCTGAGCTGTCAGCACAGAGCCGGATGCTCTGTGGGGCTCAAACTCACAAACCGTGAGATCGTGACCTGAGCCGAAGTCAGTCGCTCAACCGACTGAGCCACCCAGGCGCCCCAGCCTCTTATCTCTTGTTTAGACATCTTGTAAGTACTCTTCTTGATGAAGATATAAGCAGAGTTGGAAGAAAAGAAGGTTAGACGGGTCTTAGGATTTCAGTGTTTTCACCTTTTTGCTATAGCAGGGAAGACTAGTTCATTATCCAACAAAAATAAAGAATAATGGGATTCATCTTCCAAGGTTTATCGGTGCTGCTGAGTGGACTGACAAACATGAGGCAGCCATGGGCTGCATTTATTTTGTAGTTCAATGATAGAAGAGCGAGATTTATTAACCCATCATCACAATTCCTCTAAACATTTTGCTTTATTTAGTAAGAAGAAGGTGTATGTAACTTGACACTTCTTACCCTCCAAGCAGACCTGAGTTCATTCGTGGCAGTAACCACTGAGCACCTGCTCTGTGCCCGGCACTGGAGCCCCAGCTGGACTCCAGAGAACAAGTCTCCAGACCCGGAGGAGGTCCTGTCATGCTCCATTCCTCTGGCTCTTCACCATAGCCAGCCCTCCACACCTATATCCAGTTTGCTTCCTCCTTCCCAGATGGCCCTTCAGTCGGCTCCTTTCCATTCCCAGCTTCCACCACAGTCCAGGCCCTCATTTGTCTCTGAACTATGTTCTTGCAGTGACAGCAGTATTCTCCACCCCTTGTTTCTTCCCTCTCCAAGCTAGTACCTCCATTTCAAAACACAGGTGATGGACTCAGAACCTTCTGGTCACCTTACTTGCCCAGAACACATCAATAACCTCCTCTGTCCACAGAATAGCATCCTGGCCACTTTACCTACCACATAATTATTTTTCCAGATTTATCTTCTAAAACTATTTTCTAGCCATTCCCCACACTTGAGGCATCTTTCTTCTCTGTGGGGGTCCAGGCCATGCTCTACCCAGGCTGGTGTGACCACCAAATGACATGAAACTAGCTCCCGCTTTAGGGCCCAGCTCCAGTCACCTCTGAGAAGCCTTCCTTGGTTTAAGTCAGAGCATTAGCTCTCTCCTCTACATTCCTGTAACACATGGTATACATCTGTTCTATGGCATTTATTCCGTTCACTTTGCAGTTGTTTGCTTATTCCCCATACTCAGTTGTAAACTTTGTGAGGGGAGAGAATGGGTCTTGATTTTTGTGTCCCATCAACGCCCATAATGATGCTTGGCCTGCAACAGGTGCTCAGCAAATGCTTGGTCAAGGTTGTGTTCTATGCTTTATATTTGTTTTTAATTGCTTGCTGTTTGGCTTAGTTTTCATAAAGTACCATTATCTGTGCTTGAAAGAGAAACCGGACTCTCATCATCCAAACTTAAAAGGTTGGGTAAAGCAGGTCAAAGGCGGCTGGTACGTGACAAGCAGGTCAGCAGCAGAGAAGTAACATGGGATAGAGAGATTTCTTGAGGCTGTTTCTCCAGCATTTGTGGTCAGCTGTATAATCTTGGGCAGTTTACTTAATCTTTCTGAACCTTTTTCCTCACTTGTAATGAGATGAAAATATTACCTACCTACTAGGATTGTTGTAAAGACGAAATAAGGTATTTGAAATGTAGCACCCGGTGCAATGCTGACACCTAACAGTTTTCCAGCAAATGGTCATATGTACACATTGCCTGTTCCGCCCACAGCCTCCGCTGCTTCAGTAGACTGGTTTTGTCTCGTGTGACCTTAAACATTCCGAGCTACAACTGACAGGAACAGAGCTGGGCAGCCTGTTCAAAGACTGGCCAGTGACCTGAGCCATGGCCAGGCATGAGGGCTTCTCCTAGATAGTTGATCATTATTTCCTGCCGCAGGAAGTTAAGCTAGGTGATTCTAAAAGAACGAGTTACACAGGGATGTGGGAACTTAAGGTAAATTAAAGTTGGGTTTTGAGAGGCTGTGTTGGCCCTGTGCAAGGTGCAGTTGTGAGCAACCAGGAGAAGGTGGATGGACAGAAAGCAGGGATACTGTACTGGGGCAGCAGTCAGGGAGGGAGGGTGGGAAAGAGATGGCAGACTCAGTTCTGAGTAGCTCTTAACAGCTTTCTGGAAAGTATGAGTAGTGTGTGGCTTTATTGCTCTTACGTCCTGTCCTCCTAGGGCTGCGACTGTCTAGCTGGTCAGGCAGGTTCACACAGTATCTGCAGAGTTGGTGCCTGGTGTGCTTCTCCAGACAGGGAGTTACTGAGGAATTGTCTGCAATCTGATCCCTAGGTCCTTTCTGCACTGGAGAGGCTTGACAGAAGTAGTCTGTTCTCCCCGGGAGGCTCAAATGTCTCTTGTGGCCCAAGGGTACAGAGCACTGGGCTGGTAGGTCACACTCATGACTCATGTGATGGATAGGAGCTTGGCATTAGGAGCCAAAAGAACTGAACCAGAGAGCAGGAGTCCACAGACTATGCCATTTACAACTGAAGTTAAATGCTACCTGTATTGAAAATTTGAACAACAAAGGGGAAAAAAAATCTTAGTTCAGTTTTGCAGTTTAGGCAATGAAATTATGGGCCAATACAATCCATCTATTCTGTTCTAATAGTTCAGGAAATAAGATTTACTAAGGGTCCTCTTTGCACAGTAAAGGTTAATCATGTCCAGAATATCCCATCTCCCCTCTCCCTGCCCCCAACACCCAAGTTGAGGCACAGCTCTTACCAGCTAAGTTTCTGATTCAGCTTGGAAAAGAGTTCCTGTTTTAATTGGTTCCTTTCTCTTTTCATCCTTTAGCACCAAAAGTCATCCTGTCTCAAATACATTTGCAACCAGATATCTAGGGGAAAAAATGATGTGAAGTCAGTTTTAATTTGTTGTAAGCAATTATCAGTTATTACACTTCTGGAGCTTTTTGGTCTCTAGGAAGAATAAAAATAGGGTATATAAATTGGTGGGTGCAGGCTGTTGGAGCTTGTGTAGCATGACTTGGTACAATTATAAATTAAGCTGAAAATGCTTATTGATACCTATCCATGCTAATGCAAGCCCAATTATTTATGCTTTCTGCTTCCTGTCTTCTTACCACCTGACTTTATAGCTACTGAACTGCTTGTTATCATCTTGGTCATTGGGAAGGAAAGAAGAGGGAAAGGCATAGAAACGCAAACTAGCTAATTTTATTTCTTCATAACTTGAGCCTGTAAAGACGTTTAGTGGGGGAGGAAATACTGTTGGCCTCAAGGTTATTTGAGACTTATCTGTGGTTCATTCCAGTCTGTAGATGAGAATTGGTAAAGATCTGGGAAAACGGTTGTATTTAATCCCGAAGTGCAACTCAGGCTCCAACAGTGGGAAGTTTGCATACCTGGTTAAAGGTGGAGAACTCCGATTTGGGGGGTTTCTTTATAGCTACAGGCTGCCTTTCAGCCCTGCAGATACTAATGGTCAGGGAGGCCATGCTGCCCCCCCCCCCAACCCCTGAACCTCCACACTTGACAGCCAGTGCCTCTTCCTATTAGTCTTGTCCATGTCTTGGGTCACAAAAGTAATGTTTGGGGCATCCCTGTCAAGTTTAGTTTGAAACTAGAAATGCACCATGCTTCTTGGAAGCAGGACCAGAGTTCTAGCAGAGAGAGAACCACCATCTGCAAGATCTTTTCCTCTTTCAAGCTAATTTGTATCAGATTATAGACGGTGATTTTTCAGTCTTCAGAGGTCTTTGGGAAAGCAGAATTTAACTTTTTAAATGTTTGAAGAAAAGATATTTAATGCCTTTGAAAGCTAATTCATTTAATTATTTATTCAAAATTTGAATGCCCACTCCATGGTGAATCATCTCATGACTTGAACAGAAGAGAGTCATGACATGGTTCTCAGATACATTGATTCTGCTTTATATTTTAATCTCTAGATAGAGCTATGAAAAAAGTGATAATTCTGTTTTAAACCTGTGCAACTTTTTTTCATGGTGTCTCCTGGGATCTCAGTGGTAGGCTTGGATGAGATAGATAAGCTTCCACTGTGAGGGCCTGGATGAGTATACCTAACATGGTTCAGGGTTATTCCCAATCCCCACATGTCTAGGAATCCCAACCTCAGAATGGGAGGTGGTCCCAGACTGAAGCAGCACTCAGGCAGGAACAAGGCTCAGCTCCCGTAAGTAAGGGCTACAAGAGAGACAGAGTGTTCAGTGGTTAAAAACACCAGACTGTGGAGTCAAACCTGAGTGCATTACTGTGTGCTACATTTATCACAACTAAGGAGCAAACATTGGTATATTGCTATGAACATTTTTTATTCATATTTCACTGGTTTGTCCTAATGTCCTTTTTCTGTTCTAAGATCCTATCCAAGATACCACTGTACATTTAGTTTCATGTTTCCTCCACTGCCTCTTATGTGTGACCGTATGTAAGACTTTGTTTTTGATTACCTTGATGATTTTGAGGCATGCTGGTCAGGTATTTTGCTGAACATGCCTCCATTTAAAAAAATACTGGCTTTATTGTGATACAATTCACATATCATAAAATCCAACCATGTGAAGTATACAATTTCATGGTTTTAACTATATCCACTAAGTTGTACAGTCATTTTCACAGTCTGTTTTAGAACATTTTCATCACCCTCAAAAATCAGCCCTAGAATCAGCCATTTCTTCAAGGAGCCTGGTTTCTTTTATTGGAGAATGGTATTAGAAACCAAGATCTGGGTGCTGAGTGTGCTTGTTGCTATTGGGGTGTGTATCGCTGTTTCTGGGTTTTCTCAGTGGACAAAACTAGGAAATAAGTATGTGTAGCTTAGCCCACATATATACATGTTTCTCAAATTATTTTGGTCTCTGTGTCTAATGCTAAACGTGACTTTGAAGATCATTTTTAAAGAAATGTACTGAGAGATGGGTAAACCCCTCAAGAGAGGTTTAATGTTTAAACATTATAGTTTCTTTGTGTAAGATAGAACCATTTGTTCCGTCAGTGGACACAGTGGTAAAGAATCCTCTAACATAATTACTGCTCCACATTTAACCACAAACGCAGTCTTTTCCTACCCATCAGATGACGACTCCCATCATACCATGTGGCTCCTATTCTCAGGGTCTCTGGTTGTTCATTCTCTTCTAGGTACCAGTCCTCAGGGACTGGTAACCTGAGGACAATAGCATACTGGTTAAATGAATTAAAGCATATCCATGTGAATACTAAAATTGACGTTACATAAAATTGCAGCAAGAAATTAAAAAAATACTTTTGTATATATATATAAAACATTACTAAAGGAACTATTCAAAAAATATGCATGTGGAAAAAGTATAAGGATATTCACTAAAATGTTATTAGTGTGTTAACTCAGGATAGTGAGATTAGAGGGGATTTGGTTCCCTACTTTTTGTTTGAATTTTCAAAATTCCCCACATGCTACTTAACACATGCTAACACATGCTTACATGCTTCTTGTGTGTAAGAAAAAAATTCTCCCAAAAAGTAGATACTCTTATTAGAGGAAGGCCTAATAATACTTTAATTAGACCATGATTTTGCTTAACCATTAACTAAAGAAACCAGGAATAGGACTTCTAAATGAGATTAATGGATTAAAAGTGATTTTTTCACAGTCTAGGGAAATATGAGGAAGGACAAGTCATGATAGAAGCAAAACTTCGCAAGGGAATAAGGATTCTCTCTCTAAAAGTCCAAGAAAAACTTGTGGTGGGGTGGGGTGGGGGATGGACATGACAGAAAAGCAATTGCTTAACCGGAAACCTCCAGCCTGTGGTTTAGCCTGATGCCCTTGTTGAACTGGGTCTTTGAAACTAAGGATGCCTACAGAACCTGGGCATCCTATAAGGTGAAATGAGCTCCATGTTAATTAACTTGTTTAAATGTAAATCCACAGCTAGAAGCCACACAACTGGGGGCCTGGATTAGAGAGGGGAGAGCCCTGAATCACCCACGCGTGGGAGATGCTGCTCAGGCCATTTCATAGAAGGTAAAAACACTGTCTCCGGGAAGTTGCACATAAAGAGGAATGAATATGGGAGGCTTATACCAATGGCATATACTAATGGCATACTTGGAAATGCAATTTTTTGTCTTTGGTCACTTTGTTTCTTGCATTTTAATGTTGGATCACTATCACTAATTAACATGTGGTTAGTAATTGCCCAGACTAGGGAAGTTTATTTAGAAAAGCACAAACTGGCTTACCGTTCAACCAGAACAACCGAAGCCTGAACAAATTCCTTTTCTACTCCAAAGATCAAATTTTGTTGTCAGGTAATAGTTAAAAGGAGAAGATTTCATAATTTCTCAAAACTATTAAAAAATTTTAGTTTATTCATTTATATTTTCTATTTATGAAATTTTATTTTTTTTAATTTATTATTTTTTTACTTTTATTTTTTATTTTTTAAAATTTACATCCAAATTAGTTGACATATAGTGCAACAATGATTTCAGGAGTAGATTCCTTACTGCCCCTTACCCATTTAGCCCATCCCCCCTCCCACAGCCCTTCCAGTAACCCTCAGTTTGTTCTCCATATTTATGAGTCTCTTCTATTTTGTCCCCCTCCCTGTTTTTATATTATTTTTTTTCCCTTCCCTTAGGTTCATCTGTTTTGTCTCTTCAAGTCCTCATATGAGTGAAGGCATATGATTTTTGTCTTTCTCTGACTGACTAATTTCACTTAGCATAATACCTTCCAGTTCCATCCATGTAGTTGCAAATGGCAAGATTTCATTCTTTTTGATTGCCGAGTAATACTCCATTGTGTATATATACCACATCTTCTTTATCCATTCATCCATCGATGGACATTTGGGCTCTTTACATACTTTGGCTATTGTTGATAGTGCTGCTATAAACATGGGGTGCATGTGTCCCTTTTAAACAGCACACCTATATCCCTTGGATAAATGCCTAGTAGTGCAGTTGCTGGGTTGTAGGGTAGCTCTATTTTTAGTTTTTTGATGAACCTCCATACTGTTTTCCAGAGTGGCTGCACTCTTTCATTGCCACCAACAATGCAAAAGAGATCCTCTTTCTCTGCATATGATGAGATTTTAAACCAAGATTTAAATGAATATTTAACAATGTTTTCCTATATTGTAAATTTTCAACTGAGCACCCATTAAAAACAAGTACTAAAAAACTTGCAGATGAGTGAAAGGTATTGAATAGATCTTTTAGATGAATCCTACCTCTGTCATTCTTTGCAGTAAATGGGGAGAATGAATGAACCAGTAGTGAAGGGAAGCAGATGTTAAACCAGTTGTAAAGGAGATGAAGCATGGTGTTAGATACGTGGCCTCAGACAAGTTACTTAACCTCATATAACCTCCTGACCACTCCATGAAGTAGGTATTATTATTATTACCCCTAGTTTATAGATGAGGAACAGGCAGAGTGCAAAGAACTTAGAGCCTGGACTGTAGAAAGTTCTGTATGAGTTGGTTAAATAAATACATACATAAGAGGAGACTAAAAGACCATGCCCTGTCTGTGACCTTGTCTGTTTTTGGATCTTTCAGCCTCTGAGAAATGAAAGATGATTAGTGTCAAGTTATTTTCCGGACTAATTTTAAAGTCAGATCTTCAGTTACTTCTTGATCACTTGATACTACACATTCTTAATACATTTTTTTTTTTAAAGTTTATTTGTTTTAAGAGAGTGAGGGAGGGGCAGAGAGGGAGGGAGAAAGAATCCCAGGCAGGCTCTGCACTATCGCTACAGAGCTCAACGTGGGGCTCAAACTCACAAACCATTAGGTCATGACATGACCCGAAGTCAGACCCTTAACCAACTGAGCCCCCCAGATATCCCAATAAATAGAGTCTTAAAAGAATCCAAGCTTGGTGACTAGAACTGCAACAGAGAAGAGGATAAACTGTCCCCCATCTGATCTCTACCTTTGCTTAATATGAGCTGGTCCATGTATACAGACAAAAATACACTTTCCGAAGTATTTTGTAAAAATGTTCTAGAACTTAGGGGCTTGTGGAACAACGGTGTTATTCTATGAAATTCAACTTCTGGTTCCTAAAATCTGTAAAGCCATTTTCTTTGGTCCACAGTGGTGTTTTTTTGTTTTTGTTTTTGTTTTTCATTGAAAACTAAGAAAACAGAGGATCTGAGGAAAGTTTTCTCTTTTATATTTTACGTAGGAATTCTTAAACTTGTCAAATTTATCCATATCTTTGAACTTTGAAAAGCAGAGAAACTTTGTTTTAGAAAATGTGTTAAGTGTGTTATTAATACCTTGCCCGTTGAGCTTCAGAAAGAGTAAAGATTTTACCTGTGTCTTCCTTTCTCCCTCACAACTCTTCCCTGTTTCTCCCTTCCCCTATGCATGCTAAAGAAATGACACTTATTTTTAAAATTACATATATTTAATAAAAATTGTGCTTTTTGGTCTTAATTATTTTTGTTTTAATTCTACTGGAACATTTCACAGTTCTTATAAAGGAAAACTAAGTTGACTTTAATTATACGTCAGTTTATGTAATAATTCATGGCACATAGATCCTTATATAAGGATTATCTTGGTAGAAGTGTACTTAATAATACAATAGGAAAAAAAACTCATTGTCCATCCAGAAAATGTCAAACAAAATAGGATTCATGCATAATCTAGTATTCATGTAGCTGTTAAAAGAATAAAAAGTTCAATGTGCTTATATGAAAAACATATAGCTTAATGATGCTTATATTGAAAAAATACAATTATGTAAATTCATAAAAAAGAACTGTAAATTGTCTAAATTAGTTACCTTTGGGATAGGTCAGTGAGGGGGGAAATTGGGGTTTCAACATTTACTCTGTATTCTGTATGCTAGAATCTTTAAAGAGAATAAATTAATGTATTATTTCTATTTCTGTATTATTATTATTTAAGTCCACATTAGGGATACAATGATTTTTACCTTTTGTGTAGGTGGGTAGAATACTGTAGATATCTGAAGAGAAGTTTTCTTCCTCTTGAAATCCTTTTCCCATTCTTTCTGAGCACATAGGCAAACTTCTCCAGTAGCCAGTAGCTTCTGAAGAGTCTCCATTGTGATGTTAATACTCAGGGTTGCTGCATTTGTTCCCATTAAAATTTCTCTTTCTTGGGGAGCTTTCCTTCCTATTAAGTGAAAATGGGAATGTAGTACCAACAACAACAAACCACCTCAAAATCCTTTGGAAGAAAAGCATTATTCAACAATATGTTGAAGAGTAACCATGCATTAGCTGGTAATGCTTAAAAATATGAATTTTTCACAATCTACTTAATCTACTTTGCTTGATACTCTAGTTGGTCCAATCCAAACTCCAAACACAAATACAGATATAGAATCTCCTTTTTTTGCCCTCACACCTGCAGTGTTGAGTGATCCCCTTGACTAAAGGCATTTGGATGGCAGCATCTTCCAGAGGTAGTCAAGCCACTAGATGCAGGAAGATGTGAGTCAGTTGCTCCTGTGATGATGGAAGTTGGTGGTGACGTGTCTGAGCATGGGCCATCCAACTTTTTTACTCCAAGAATGGCAGCCACTGGCAAATTGATGTTGTAATATGAGATGGGGTGGAAGGCGGGGTGGGGGTGGGGCGGGGGGGCGAGTCTGTGGCCCCTCAGAGCCTCTGGGCCCTGGGAAGTGGCTTTTCACAGCTACCTACCTATCCTTTTCACCTTGGCTGTTCTCCACAGCAGGCTCACTTTTCCATCTTCATCAGGATGGGATCCCTGGTAGCCAAATTCTTGGATATACAATCTGTCCTCATTCTATGTCAGTCCTTAATTTCTCTTAAAAGCTTGAGTCCACTTGACTAGCACTTTACTGTTACAATCTCCCAAGTATTGTTCTCCCAAGCATTGACCTAAAGAGCAGAGGTGGAGTTTTCTTATTATTTTGTCTCTAGTACACTTAGGCTGACATATAGTAGGCATTCCTTAATTGTGAAAAGAGGAAAACAAAGGCAGGAGTAAATGAGAGAGAAGGAAGGAAAAATTTGATTTCTTTGCCTCTCCTCCATGTGTGACACTGCTTTTCTCTTGCCTCCTTGCCCTTTCTCATTTCATTTTCAGTACCATTGATCTTCCTTCTAGTATGCATTTTCCCCTTCTCTTTCCCTGTATCTACATTTCTTTTTATTCTCAATGTCAACTTCAACTCTATTTGTTTGAAGCTTCCTCTTTTTTGTGTGACAGACTTTTGGTTTGTCTCACCCTATTGTCTTAAATTTTTTTTTTTTTTTTTTTTTAATGAATAAGACCTCATGGGAATCCTTCTCATTTGACCACCTGCAGGGCAGGGCCATTGACCCAGTCAATAGTTTTAGTATGTAGATCTTTCCCAATCTTGTCCCGTTTCCAACTTAGCCTTCTAGGTGTTATCCTAAACCAGTTTCTCTTGGGCTCCTGTTTCTTCATCCTAAAGCCCTCCCAATTACTGTCAACAAAGGAACTAACGTTTTCAGTGGCCCAGAGCCTCACCAATCACAGGCACTGATTAGCCGGTCCCTATGAATAACTGGCCATCCAAGTTTTGCCTTACTGTTTGACTCCAATCTCATTAGTCACCCTGAAGCTCTACTAATTACCATCAACAAAGGAACCAACATTTTCCAGTACCTCGTTCCTCATTCAATGTAGATATAACCAGGATTGTCTCTATGAATAAAAAAATTGGCTAAGTTTTATCTGTTTGACTATAGGCTCCTATATGGTGACTGTAAAGCACTAATTACCATCAACAAAAGAGCTAACGTTTTCCAGCACCAGTTCCTGACCTAGTGTAAACACTGCCAGGGTTGTCTCTGTTAACTAAGATTGGTCACACGTGCTTTGTCCTACCACAATTTCACTCTATATCCCTCTGTAGTCTCTCCTTCACTTCTGTAGTTATCATTAACAGGGGAGCCAACATTTTCTGGAGTTCAATGCTCACTAATGTGGGCCTCACCTGGCTTTCAGGATTCAAGCACACTAATAAAGAAGCCACTTTGGGACCCAGTTCCTTCCTAATTAAGATGCTAGTTCTCTGCATCCTGGAGAAGACTCCCTAACACCTCTGCTTCTGTCCTTCTACTCCCACCAGTATTGACATTTGTCAGTCCAGTGTTCCCAGATTTAGTGTGGATTCTGTATGTCTGGACATCCTCCCAGTAGCCCCATAGGTGATACTCAGTAAGCGGTAACACTAGGACCCTGGTTAAATCTCCAATGACTGGCAGCTTCTCCCTTGTGCCCTCATATCTCATTTTATTGCTTTCTACTATTCTCATCTCTGTCCCTCCTTTGTCTACATGATTTTAGAAGTGACACCATAGACTCTCTCCTGTTGGAGTAAAACAAGTGCCATTCTCAAATTCAGCTGACCAGTTCCTCGTGTTCTGGTCCCAGCTTTAGACTAGGAAGTGGCCATGTTTCCAATAGTTAGTCTTAGACTGCTTTGTGCTTTCACTGTTTCTTATGGTTTTGATGGCCATGTGTCTCCCCTGTCCCCTTTACCTTGTTTTTATCATGAGCAAATAAAAAAGCAACACTTTATCTTCCCTCTCAGCCCAGCCTACTTGGCTGAATTTGCAATGATCCTATGGCCCTTCCATTCCATATAGCTGCCTCAGACACTTGAGAAGCTCTGCCTTAAGATATGTGAACTCTAAAATAAAACATAAAAAAAAAAGATACCCTAAGATTCTGGATCATCAATCCCCTTTGCTCTGTCCTGTGACTGGCAATACTTTCCCTTCTAGGGAGAGAGAAATTCTTTAACTTTTCCCTGTGCAATGTCCCTTTGTGTCTCAAGACCCAGCTCAGCCCTTAGGATTTTTCTTTCCTCCACAGAGAAGAGGCACCTAGAAATTTCAGATGTCAAACAAAGGTAAATATCTTTCACAACAGCCAGAACCAAAGTGGCTAGTATGTAGACATTCAGAATATGAAGCCAAACATATTAGAATATGTCACAATTAATTCAATACTTTCCATGAATCTCCTTTCCCCTAAAACAGTCTTCCTGGTACTCTGTGGGTCTGGGTTGGCCCCATGCTACATCTAGTTCCAGTCACCTTTATCAGCCCAAACTCCTTAAAGCTTCTTAGTTGGATATGCTGCCTACCTCCTCCCTACCATTATCTATTGGTTAAAAAGAAATCAATCTCTACCTTTCCCAGTGGGAAATATGACTAGGCACCTCACCAGAGATACCAAGTCATGCCCTGCTTCGGTCCCAAAGCCTTTAGTGTCCCTCCTGTGAGTAATTTGTCATGATTACAAGACCACTGTGTAATCATGTCTGAGGACAGACAAGAACATGGTGCAAAAATATCAAATATCCCCTCACCTGACTCTCACGAGTGACCACTGCTCCGCTCCTTACCAACTACAGCAGTAGCCCCTGCTCTGTTCCTCCCGGCTTCTGAGCAGAGTCTAAGAGCTGACTGGCGGGGTTTCCAGAGCTTCCAGGCAGGGTTTGCAAGACTTCCTGTCAGAGCTTCCAGGCAGGGGACAAAGGGCTTTATGTCCCAGTTCCCAAGGGTTTCCACAGGTGGTGCTGGAGAGCAGCAGATCATTCTTCAGGGAAGCTAATTTGGGGCCTGCCCTTAGTGGTGCTTTCCTCAGCCAGCTGGGTCAGTTGCATTCATTCAGCAAACATTTAACAGGACCTTAACAAGCTCAGTTCTGGAAGATGATTATGAGACATGGTATCAGTTTCGAAACACCTCATAGCCCCTCTAGGAGGACTTTCTCTTGAGAAGTTTATTTCTAAAACACAGGCCTGTCTTTAGTTCCCAGGGAGCAATGTTTCTCTGGCTACTGGGGTCCAGCAGACCCCACAGTTCTCTATTCCATTTTGACCTTCACATGGCTGAGGCAGATCCTATATGAGTTCCCTGCCAGTGGTCCTAGTCCAAGCTCCTTTAGAGAGTATATTCAGTCTCTTCCTGGTTGCTGTTAAGAAATACTCTTTTAGGTTTCCCTTTAAGTTTTTGTTGTTTTGTTTTATTTTTGTGTGTTTAGTTGTGTGTGTGTGTGTGTGTGTGTGTGTGTGTGTGTGTGTATGCTGTTTTCTGAGACAGAAGAAAAGATTCTCAGATTATCTTTGCCTCTAGGGAGCACTTAGATTCCCACTGAGGTGTTCTAGGGTCCATAGGGTAGAGCTCAAGGAAATAATTATGGAATCTTAGGATCTACAGTGATCTCTGAGTTGTGGAAATGTGGAGGAGATGATTCAGCCAATAATCAGCCCTACTTAGCCCAGCCCAGTAGACCTATTACTTTCTGCCTCAGTTTTTTCATACTAGGTGTGGAATCCCACTGATAGCCACCCAAAGTGAGTGGATGCTTTGAAAGGACACCCTTTGTTATTCAAAGCTGTTCTTCATGATGCTATATAATTCTGTAATTGGGAAAATTACAAAATTTAGCATTAAATTAGAACAGCACATTTCAAAATTATATTTTCCCTATCATCATGCTTTGATAAAAATGTGGGTGCTTATAGACCAAATCTGGAAGGGAATATGAAACTGATCCGCATCGTGTGTTAGGTGGGTTTGTGATTGTGTTGTACAAATATATATGGTGTGTGTGTGTGTGCATGTGTGTGTATATATTTTTTCGTCTGGTTCCTCCTTGACCTACTTCTTTACTCAACCCTGAGGACAGTGCATGGCACAGGCGTTTTTGAGCCCTGTCACTGGTCTGTGCATCCTGTAATTGCACTGGCACCCTGAGACACAGGGACTTGGCCTTCAGAGTTCTTACAACAGAAAGGAACAGATAGCTGCCAACATCTGTATAAACATCTGTCAAGCATTTGCTTCCTACTTTCCATACCACAGGCTAAGGTATACTTAGAACTAGCTGTTCTTGTAAAAGGAAGGAGTCTACACTCTGTTTAGAAGGGCATTCAGCATCCAGATTGGCCTTACTTGTGAAACTATTTTTGTTATAAAGTTACAGGGAGTGAATGATATACAGGAAAAAGCACTGTACTACAAGTCAAGAATTTAATACGTGAGTCCTGGTTCGATTATTCTTTGTGTTCTTGACCAGAATTTAAATATTTGGTGGTTGAATTAACTCAGATTATCTTAAAAAACCCTTTCCCCTGGACATTTTTAAAGAAAATCATGTAAGTAGATACTCTGGTTCCCTCAAATTACTCATTTTTTTAAATTTTTTTTTTAACGTTTTATTTATTTTTGAGACAGAGAGAGACAGAGCATGAATGGGGGAGGGTCAGAGAGAGAGAGAGGAGACACAGAATCCGAAACAGGCTCCGGGCTCTGAGCTGTCAGCACAGAGCCCGACGCGGGGCTCAAACTCACAGACCGTGAGATCATGACCTGAGCCGAAGTTGGACGCTTAACCGACTGAGCCACCCAGGCGCCCCAAATTACTCATTTTTTAAAAATATAATTTATTGTCAAGTTAGCTAACATACAGTGTATGCAGTGTGCTCTTGGCTTCAGGAGTAGATTCCCGTGATTCATCACTTACATGTAACTCAGTGCTCATGCCAACAAGTGCCCTCCTCAATGCCCATGACCCATTTTCCCCTCCTCACCCCCATCAACCCCCAGTTTGTTTTCTGTATTTACAAGTCCCTTATGGTTTGCCTCCCTCTGTGTTTGAAACTATTTTTCCCCTTCCCTTCCTCCATGGTCTTCTGTTAAGTTTCTCACACTCCACATAACTTATTTATTTTTTTAATTAAAAAAATTTTTAATGGTTATTTTTTGAGAGAGAGACAGAGTGCAAGCAGGGGAGGGGCAGAGAGAGAGGGAGACACAGAATCCGAAGCAGGCTGTAGGCTCTGAGCTGTCAGCACAGAGCCCGACATGGGGGGTCAAACCCATGAACCACGAGATCATGACCTGAGCCGAAGTCGGATGTTTAACTGACTGAGCCACCCAGGCACTCCCAGACTACTCATTTTTTAAATATTTATTTATTTTTGAGAGAGAGAGAGAGTTTGTGCATGCAAGCCGGGAGAGGGGCACAGAGAGGGGGACAACAGGTTCCAAAGCAGGCTCCACACTGACAGCAGAGAGCCTGATGTGGGACTCAAACTAACAAACCATGAGATGATGAACCAGAGCCAAAGTCAGATGCTCAACCGACTTTGAATTCAAGGTGCTGGGCAATTTAAAGCAAAAATAAATAAGAAATATTTCTTATAAGAAATCTTTAGATGACAGTCATTATTATGCAGGCTATGTGTTGTGCAGATTTGAAATTATTATGTAGTGATAAATGGTGGATGGGCCTCTGAGTGTTGAGAGACATGCTTGCAGGATTCTGTGCTTTTTTCTCTTTTTAAAATTTTGTTCGTTTGCTACTTTTTTTCAATAAATTTTTTGTTTGTTTGTTTGTTTAGAGGGAGGGAGAGAGAGAAAGAGAATCCCAAGCAGGCTTTGTGTTGTCAGCACAGAGCCTGACGCAGAGCTCCAACTCAGAAACCATGAGATCATGATCTGAGCTGAAGTTGGACGCTTAACTGACTGAGCCACGCAGGTGTCCCTGTTTGCTTGTTTTTTAGTGAGGTCTATGCCCAGTGTGGGGCTTGAACTCAGGACCCCAATATCAGGAGTCAGAAGCTCTACTGCTGAGCCAGCCAGATGCCCCTGTGCTTTTTCCTCTTGTTAATGCAAACCGTTCTTCTCAGCATTTCTCTTTCACCTTTGGAGTCCCAATCATTGTTTCTGTTTTCTTTACCCTTACCCTTTCCTTTCCTCTTCCTCCTCTCCGTGCCTCTTCTTTTGTTCCTTCTTTGCTTGCAGTGACTCATTTTTGTTCATGTTGTATAGTTTCTTTCAGTTATTTGGTGACCTGAGTTAATAAAGGTTGGTCTTTACACAGTTAGCATCTTCATTACTTTGTTAGGGCTCCTGTAACAAAGTGCCACAAACTGAGTGGCTTAAATGAGAGATATTTGTGGTCTCACCGTTATGGAGCCTCGAAGTCTAAGATCAAGGTGTCGACAGGGTGGGTTCCTTTTGAGGCTGTGAGGAAGAAGCTGTTCTAGGCCTCTCCCCCAGCTTCTGGTGTTTTGTTGGCCATCTTTGTGTTCCTTAACTTGTAGATACATCATCCTGATCTCTGCCTTTCTGTTCACATGGCATTCTCCTTGTGTCTGTGTCCATATCTGTGTCTAAATGTACCCTTTTTATAAAGATATCAGTCATAATGCCTACCTCTAGGATGACCTCCTATTAACTTGATTACCTCTGTAAAGACTCTTTTTCCAAATTAGGTCACATTCTGAGAGTTAGGACTTCAACATCTTTTTGAGAGGGACATATTTCAACCCAAAACGGTATCTAAGGGAATATGTGTGAAGCAATCAGGTGTCTAAATGGTTCAATAAAGTAATTACTAATGTTATTGAGCATTCGTATGGGCTGGGCACATTATGCATGTTACCTTCTTAAAATAATGAGATAGGTGCTATGTTGATCCTCATTTCACAGATGAAGAAAGTGAAGCTAAGAATAAGTGACCTGCCCAAGGTCACACAGATAGTGTGTGGCAGTGCCAGGTTTCAGGTTTAGGACTGCATCCCCAGCATCTGAACTTGTAGCCAGTATGTGTATAGTACTTCCAGGATGGACCACTGGGCCCAGGAAAGAAAAATGCTCCCTGCTGCCCATTTAGTTTTTATTAAGTGAAATCTGTTTATCACTTTCTCCATTTCTGCCAGTAAAACCGAAATCTATAGGCCAGGTTCCCCCCTCTTATTGTTTAAGGTATTATTTTGATGAATTTTAGTAATTTTATGAAATCATGTAACCATCAGCACAATCTAGATATAGAACAGATCCTTAATCTAAGAAGTTTCCTCCTGACCCTTCACAATCGATCCCTATCCTCCAACCCCAGGGCCAGGCAACCACTGATGTGCTTTTTGTCATGATAGTTTTATACAGGCCTTGTTTTAGTTTATAAGTGCTAAGATCCTAAAAAAAACAGAAAACAAAAAAATAGCCTTTATTGTTAACCAAATAACTTTTCCAGTTTAAAAAAAGAGAAGCAGCAAATGTTTTTCTCTCTTGCAGTTAAGAGGGAGAAATAACTTTTTGTTAAAGTTATTAAAATAATCTGATTTGGTAAGAGTTAATTTGATAATATTCTCAAGATTATTAATTTTCCTAATCTGTTTAAACAGTTAATTCATCTGTTTTGCAATTTTAATTGAGCTTTTCTCCATGCATAATTTTATAAGCTCCTGCATGGGTCATTTGGAAACTATTGGATTGTTCTTATGTAGATCTTCCAAATGTGGCATATTTCATTATATCATAAAAGAAAGTCACGTTTGTTAATATCACCACTGATCTCATCAGAAAAGTCTTTGGGATTAAGAAACTGTCAAGTTCATGGTGGTGATCACAAGTTTTCAAAAGTCCAAATTTCATCTTTGAAACTTGAATTTTATTATTAGCAACACATATTGCCAGTTGTTTGTCTTGAAGTGACAGGCTCACTGTTCATTTTTGAGAAAATGTCTACCAATCCCAAATCAGAAAAACCTACTTTATCTATCAGCTATTCTTTCAAAGAAAAAATGGTATTCCATGTGAAAAGCAGTTCACCTTGCAAATCAAACTGATGCATAAGTGATGTCCCTTGAGACAACTATCAAACTTGGGTATGACACAGAAGACCTCTATGCCAAAGGATAGGTAAGAGACTATTACTCAAGAAATGAGATACTATAAAATGTAATGGTATCTAACTCCTTCCCCGAGGACATTTGTAGTTGGAACTGGTTCCTCCCTGCAAGCCTTCACCTGCTGCTAGTGAGGATTGCAATGACTACTAGTGTAGTTTGGTGCTGCTATCCTGATTCATGCTAAAGACCCAACAGTTTTATTCACTGTGGCTTTTGCATCAGCACTGCAAATGTTAACACACTTCAAAAAAGTGCCAACAGTGCTTTAATGTTATCATGAAACTAGTTTCGACCTCATGAAATTCTTTTTTTTTTTTTTTAATTTCTTTAAATGTTTATTTTTGAGAGAGAGGATGCAAGTCGGGGAGGGGCAGAGAGGGAGAGAATCCAAAGCAGGCTCCAGGCTCTGAGCTGTCAGCACAGAGCCAGGTGCGGGGCTTGAACCCACAAACCATGGGCTCGAACCCATGAACCGTGAGATCATGACCTGAGCCGAAGTCGGAAGATTAACCGTCTGAGCCACCCAGGCTCCTCAACCTCATGAAATTCTTGAAAGGGTCTTGGTCCTCCCAGGAATATTTAAACCATGTTTTAAGAACTGTTCTTCTAGTGGAAAAAGCAAAAACCAGACTGAGCTGCTAATCAAGCAATATATCCTCAAACCAATAGCACACGTGTGATAGGCTACAGTGCTATATAAAGTAGACATATCAAAATCCTCTGAAGACAGAAAAGGGAAAATGTTGACAAAAGCCACCCTGTATCCATGAAAATCTGATTAATCGAAATAGAATTTTCAAAGAAAAAAATTAGAACTTCTTGCTCTAGCAGTAGAACTTAGCCTCAGCAATCAAAATTTAGATTATAGGTAGTATATAGCATTTCTTGTATAAGACATTTAAGAGTTAAGACTCTCAGGACATGTTAAGACTGTTAGAGAGTCTTATATGATGAAAGACTAAGGAGCTGCCATGCTTCATTCAGATCTTCTAGAACTTAAGGCTACTGCCAATCAGAAATCAGTTTCATAGTCTAAAATTGTATTTAAAAAACTATTTAACATTTTATTTATATACAAACATGTACAACATAGATGCAAGTTGTAAGGCATAATAATAAAAAGAACACTGATGAATCCACAAGCTAGTGTGAGAGCTAGAGCTTTAACATGCCATTTAACCTCCTCTATTCTAGCCCTCTGCCTTTCCCTTCAGAGGGAGACATTATCCTATATTTTAGATTTATTACTCTCTTGCTTTTTTAAAAAAGTAGTTTTATTGTATATGTATCACTAGGTCACATATTGTTTTTGTACTACATTTATTCTTTTAAAACATGCTTTTTTTCAGTCAACTTTATGTTTAAGATTCATCCGTGTTGCTTGAATCATAATTCACTTTCATTGCTGTATAGTATACCATTATATGAATACACAGTTTACTTATCCATTCTTTTGTCAGTGGTTCTTTGGGTGTTTCTAGTTTTTTCTATTATTAACACTAGTTATATGAAAAGTACAAGTCTCCTAGTACACATGTGTAAGAATTTCTCTGGGTATATATACCAAGGGGTGTAATTGCTGGTTTGTAAGATACACACGTTTACCTTTACAAGATAATGTCAAGTTACCTTCTATAGTTTTTGGTATCAATTTATAATTTCACATAGTGTATAGGGGCATATGTAGTATATTTACCCATATGCATATAGGGGTATAGAATTTTCCATTTTTCTACTTCCTTCTCAATACTTGCTATTGTCAGTCAAAGCAGGGGGTATACAATGGTGTCTTGATGTGATTTTACTTTGTTTTCTTGAGAAGATTGAACATCTTTCTGTATTTGTATTCACGATTCTTCCTCTTCCTTGAATGCCTGCTTATATCTTTTGCACATTTTTTTGCTGCATCCTTTTTTATTGGTTTGTAGGAGTTCTTTACTAATTCTTGCTATTGATTCTTGGTTAGATATCTGTGTTGCTAATATCTATGTGTTGATAGGTCACATAGCTATAATTCTTAGGTACTATGAAGATGGCTTGGTGATGCAGCCAATGGGCCAGTATTACCCAAACTCAAATCCTTTTTAGAAATATTCAGATGATAAGATCTTTTAAGTTAAGAGTTAGAAAAAATTTGCTTACAAGTTTTTAAATAACCAGGTGCTATTTACTGTTGAATGATATTATAGGCTGTGATCCCAAAGTCTTGGTCCACTTTCAGCACAAATGTAGAATATTATATACCTTAGAAATGGCCGCGTCAAAATGTGGACATGACCCGGTATCCTGATAAAATAGCTAGGGAATGCTAAAATACTTATTATAACAACTGGATGCACATAGGATTTCCTTTCTCCCTAGGAAGCCAGATGGAAAGTAAGGAAGAGTTTTCAGAAATAAAAATAGAAGAAACCTCTAGATATTTACATGAACTTCCCTTGTGTATGCCCTGAATTTCTCTACTGTCTAAGAGAAACCCAACCTTCTTTAATTGGCAGGGCTGTCCTCAGAGCTTCAGGACTAAATGGATGTTGGGGATAGTATTGTAAGATACTTTACTGGTGTTTCACTGCTTCACTTTCACTGGGCTGCTGGCTCCCCTACTTTACCCTAGAAGGTGACAAATCCAATAGCAAAGGGAAACCTCACCTCTCTTCTGGCAGGTAAAGATGTTGGAGTGTTCACAGCTGTAATTGGTTTTTTTTTTTTTTTTCATATTCTTCCATCTCATCATTTTGAATGATGCCCAAAGGGAAGCTGTCCTTTAAAGCTAACGCTTTGAAACTCAAAGATTCCAAATAGAGATGTTTCTATGTTTTTTAAAATTTACATTTTTATATTTAAAGCCCTAAATAATAGAACCCTTGCCATATCTTGAAGCTCAGCAGTTTTTTCCTCAGGCGTGTCTGGTCTACTAACAAGCCTATCAAAGACTTCTTCTTCATTTTGTTACTATGTTTGGTCTTCAGCATTTCTTTTTGATTCTTTTTTTGGAATTTCCATCTCTGTGCTTACTTTACCCATCTGTTCTTGCATGTTGTCTACTTTTTCCATTAGAGCCCTCAGCATATTAGTCACATTTGTTTTAAATTCATGGTCTGATAATTTGAACATCCTTGCCATATCCAAGTCTGGTTCTGATGGTCTGTGTTTTCAAATTGTGTTGTTTGCCTTTGGGTATACCTCGTAATTTTGTTGAAAGCCAGACATGATGAACTGAATGAAAGGAATGCCAACAAATAAGCCTTTAGTGATATGATGGTGAGGAGATATGAGGTGTGGGGGTAAGGGAAGTGTCCTACAGTCCTGTGATTGGACGTGTAGTGAGTCTCTGGCCCTGGGCTGTGAATGTCTCAAGTGCTTCTTAGTTTCAGATCTACTGCTGGGACAGGATGGCTGGCTTAGCTGGGACAGGATGTCTAGCGTGGCCAAGGTTGGCTATTTCCCTTTCCCTAGTAGGTTAGGCCCTCATAAAATAGTTTCTCTTGAGGGCAGGTCTTGTTAAGAAAGAATGTTCTGGTGTATTTCAAAATGGTTCCTTTTCTACTCCCACTGCTGGAAGCCTGAGGGGCTTTTTCTCTGATATTCACTGTGAGAAGTAGGCTCAGCTCCAGGAGGTGAAGCATAAAACTATGTCCCTCTTTCCTGGGATTTTTAACTCTCATATTTGTCCACCCTGAGCCTCCCAACAATTCAGCAGTTACAGTTTAGGTTTTTCTACCCCTGTACTGGTTTCCATGGAGGCTTCTGCTCTGGTAAGTTGTGATTCCTTGTATCTGCCTATCTACAATTTTGAGGGTAGCAGTTTGCCCTGTGACCTCTCTTTTCTGACATACCTAAAAAGAGTTGTTGATTTTTTCTGTTGGCCCAGTTTTTTACTTGCTGGTTCGGACAAAATGGCAACTTCTAAGCACCTTACATATGAGACTGGAAACTGGAAGTTGGTACATCAAAGAACTCTTAAAATTAAAAACAAACAAAAAAAACCTTTTAAGTTGAACTCACTCCTAAGTTCTCAAAGCACTTTTCAAGGACATTAAGTAAGCAGTGTGCTTAGTAGTCTGGTGAAAAGAGTACTCGGTGTTAGGGGACAGATGCCATGACGGTAATTGTATTTATTAACAGATCGTTTCAAAACAAAACAAAATAAAATCACCCAGTACTTCGAAGAGAATTCACAAGAGAACATAACGCTCCATGAATAGTTTGGAAGGAAAGTGTCCAAGATGCAAGTAACCTGAATTTATTGTGGTAAATTTTATCTGGCAGCTTAGGCTAACTTGTGCTGTGGTAGCAAATATACCCAGGATCTCATTGGCTTATGACAACACAGGCCTATTTTCACTCGTGCTACAAATCCACTGAAGGTCAGCTGAGCCTTTGCACCATGCCATGTTCTTCAACGCAGTTTGAAGGAGAGGGTGCTCTCTGGGACATGCCAGTCAAAGGAAGAGAGAAGATTTTGCTCAAGAGAGCCACACAGCCCCTCTGTTCACCTTTCTTTGCTCAAAGAAACTCATCTGGGTGCTCTTGTGTTCAGTAAGGTGGGTTCCAGGAAAGGGTGCTATAAGTCACATGGCCAAGCATGACATCAGTGTGATGGGAGGTATAACCTTTCTACAGAGAGGGGTATAGATGTTTTGAATGTTAATACAATTTACTATATAGCTTCTACCAACTTTGCCCCAGGAGTAAGGGAATTGTTGGTGTAGAATTCTCTCTTTTTTAAAAAATTTTTTTAAAACATAATTTATTGTCTTGTTGGCTAACATATGGTGTATACAGTGTGCTCTTGGTTTTGGGGGTATATTTCCATGAAAAAAAAATTTTTTTAATGTTTATTTTTTGAGAGAGAGTGAGCGAGCATGAGCAGGAGAGGGGCAGAGAGAGAGGGAGACACTGAATCCGAAGCAGGCTCCTGTCTCTGAACTGTCAGCACAGAGTCTGACGCGGGGCTAGAACTCATGCACCACGAGATCATGACCTGAGCTGAAGCTGGACGCTTAACCCACTGGGCCACCCAGGCGCCCCTGTGTAGAATTCTCTTATCTATGTTGCAGGACTGGGCAGTTGTTACTGGCCACCTCCATGCTTACTTTGAGGCTGAATTCTTTTACATTCCTTTGCTAGAGGATGAGGGAACAAAGGAATTCATCAGGTAAATACTTTTGTGAGGCGCTCTTGGGCATCAGGTGGGGCTGAAAACAGGCACTTGCATTTGAGGTACTTACAAAACAGTGCTCTCCAGCAAGTCCTTGGTGTAAACCTTGTTCCTGGAATCTGCATTGGGAGACAGATGGTAGAAAAATGACTCCTCTTTTATGCCACATCAGATTTTGGTTCTTGAGAAGCATGTGGCTACCCCATTGCCAAGATACATCTGTGCAATAATAAGGAAATATGCTGATGGAGTGATGGTCAGCTATTCCATCTGTTCAGGGATGGGGATAAAATTAGTAAATGGGCAGCATTAGGAACACGTTAAGGATAGGTAAACTAATAAATGGGCAGAAAAAAATGCAGGAAGTACTTGTTCTAGCAATAGCTAGAGTACAAAGCTTCAAAAGTCAGGTGAAAATATTAAAGAGATACTTTGTGATTCAAAGACCATAAGCTGGCAGCTCGCAGGATAAATCTGGGCCATATATACCTTTTGTTTGGGCAACACAATGTTTTAAATATCAGGAGATGTTGGGGAGCCTGGGTGGCTCAGTCAGTTAAGCGTCCAACTCTTGATTTTGGCTCCAGTCATAATCTAATGGTCACGAGATCGAGCCTCAATCGGGCTCCACGCTGAGCATAGAGCCTGCTTAAGATTCTCTCTCTCCCTCTGCCCCTGCCTCCCATCTAAAATTAAAAAAAAAAAAAAAAAAAAAAAAAGGAGATGTTACATTGAAAGAATCCAGGTTTCTGGCTTCTCATGAAAAATAATGGTCACGAGATCGAGCCTCAATCGGGCTCCACGCTGAGCATAGAGCCTGCTTAAGATTCTCTCTCTCCCTCTGCCCCTGCCTCCCATCTAAAATTAAAAAAAAAAAAAAAAAAAAAAGGAGATGTTACATTGAAAGAATCCAGGTTTCTGGCTTCTCATGAAAAATAGTAAGGTTTGTTAACTTTTGCCAACATCCCTGTTTGGCAAAATTGGCTGCAGCATTGCTGTTGCCCCCTTGGGAAGCAACATGAATCTCCAGCTTTCTATTTGGAATCAGGATGGATTAAACACGTTAATATGAAAAATAAAACTTTGAAGTCTGTGGAAGAAAATATAGGATACCCTCTTTGTCATGCTGTTTGAGGATAGATTCTTTTTTGTTTTTTCAAAAAATTTTTATTTTTTGAGAGAGAGAGAGAGAGACAGAGACAGAGACAGAGTGTGAGTGGGGGAGGAGCAGAGAAAGAGGGAGACACAGAATCCAAAGCAGGCTCTAGGCTCTGGGCTGTACAGAGCCTGCATAGTGCTCGAACCCATGCACTGTGAGATCATGACCTGAACTCCACCCATGCACTGTGAGATCATCACCTGAGCTGAAGTTGGATGCTTAAACGACTGAGCCACCCAGGCACCCCGAGGATAGATTCTTTTTTTGTTTTTTATTTTTTTTAATGTTTATTTTATTTATTTTTGAGAGACAGAGAGAGAAAGCGTGAGCAGGAGAGGGCAGAGAGAGAGAGAGAGAGGGAGACCCAGAATATGAAGCAGGCTCCAGGCTCTGAGCAGTCAGCACAGAGCCTGACGTGGGGCTTGAACTCACGAGCCGTGAGATCATGACTTGAGCCGAAGTCAGACGCTCAACCGACTGAGCCACCCAGGCACCCCCCGAGGATAGATTCTTAAACAAGAGTCCAGATAGTCAACACTATACATTAAAATTTTATTTTTAATCAAAATTAAGGATTCTTCTTCAATTTCTGAATATAACCAGAAAAATGCAATTTATAATAAAATGACTCCATCTCACAACAATCCAGTTGGCAAAAATTATGAAGTCATGTAACACCGAATAATGGCCAAAGATCGGGGGACGTGAGATTCCTCATATGTTGCTGGTGGAACTATAAACTGCTATTCCAGTGAGCTGTCTTGGCAGTAGGGGTGAAATTAAGAATACACATATACTACGCCTAGAAATTCCTTGCCTGGAGAAATTTCAACATCCAGAGAATCACTTGCATAGAGTTTTGGAAAAATAAAAAACAAAAAAAGACCTCCGAAAGACATATGAGAATGTTCATGGCAATGTTACATGTTCTAACAGACAGAAGGTCGGAAATAACATAGGTGTCCATCTTCAGGGAACTGTAGAAGTAGAATGTGGTAATGCATTTTAATGGAAGACTATGCAGCTGGCAGAAGCTTGATGTAAATAAGATTCACATGTCACAATACAGATACACATATTTGTAAGTGAATATATATGAAAGATGGTGTGAAAGATCAGACTCTAAATATACTAGAGTGGGTGTCTGTATCAGATTCTAAATATACTAGAGTGGGTGTCTATACCTGGGGAGAGATTGGGATTGGACATAAAGAGAATCAAAATAAGACAAATTGAAATAGAATAGAATAGCTTTGCAGGTGCCACCAATGGTAGCATACTATGAACTGAGGAATATGATCCATTCAGTTCTGTAAACCTAAAGATGTAAAAAAAGTCAAGAAAAATTTTCCATTTTTTAAATTTTGTTCTAAGATAACCTCTTAATCTTTTTTTTTTTTTTTTTTTAACTTGCGGGTATGGATTGAATTGCATGGTTTTGTCTGACTTGAGCAGCTCCATGGCCAAACTCTACTGGGGCCATGCACAGTAGACTCAGTAGCAACAGTAGCAACTCTGCTGTTGCTGCTCTTTCCTGTTACCCAGGCATGCATCTGTGGTCTTCCCGGTGTGTTCATTTATTTCCACCCAGTAAAGTCCTCCGGCACGTAACTGCCAGATGACCTATACCACTTTTGCCCAAGCAGCGCCTTTATAGGAACCAGAGGGAAAATTCCTGCACGTTAAACTACCTCAATGCTGCTGGGTTTGAAGTAGCAGATGTTGGTTGGATTTTACAAGGCCCCTTTGCCCTCTTCCTTCATTTTCTGCCTGTTTTTACATTAATCTTCTCTGTGCAGATCTGGCAAGGTGTGTGAATCACCCTCCAAGGAGCTGCATTAATGATAAGCCCAAATCTGGGTCTCTAAAGAGTCACCTTTCATTCACAGAGTCTGGGGAGCCCCTACTGGCCTTTCCCATATTAAGGTTTTGCAGCAACTGTGGTATTTAGAGAGAACACACATGCAGGATGGGGAGGTAGGGCTTGTCTGTCTTCTCGGCAGAGAGCCTCCTGGCAGGCTGGATTTATTGGCTTTTTCACTCTCCTTTACCATTTGGATTTCCAAATACTTTTTACTAGTTTGGGTTTTAAAGCCGAGAAATTCAGCCAGATTGTAGTAAAACACTGCAGGCTTAGAACCCCAGGGTCCAAGAACAATCGCTGAACTTTTCCAACTTGGCTGCAAAGCAGCATGTGCTTAAATGTCGTGCCTCACCTCCCCAGCCTCAGGGACACCACACTTACAGGGTGGTGCGATTTTTGTGAACAGTTGAATTAGTATATCTTGTGCCTCTCTCCTTTCAATATCTTATGCTTAGTGTTAATGTTTCTAGTTTAGGAGTAAATGAAGTGACTTCACAATGTTTAACATAGGAAGATTTTTTCCCTTAGTTCTGAGTCATTCATTCGTTCATTCATTCATTCACTGAGTGTTTTCTGAACGTAGGGGTCAGTACGTGGCTCTAACTCTAACCAGGTAATTGCTAATTGTCCTCTTCCTCTGGTGATGAGATTTGTACTGTGGGTATTGGACTGATCTGATCATAGTTTTGTCAGGCAAATAAATGCTGGAAATCAAGTTGCCATTCTCTTGTCAATTTGCTGCGTGACTTTCAAACTAGTAGAGAGTTGATCTTCTTGGAAATAGGAAGAAGAAATATGGGTGTCTTATCACTGACTTAAATTTTCAGTCAGCCGTAAGCTTCACTGCTAGGTTTTAGTAAATATCACCTGCCTTCATGCTGTGCTTGAGTGAGGCATAGTATAATGTGATATGGTATTTATTGTATGATGTGGCATGGTGTGGTGCGGTACTATATCGTGAGGTGTGGTAAGTATGGTATGGTATGGTGGATAGGACAGTACTGTATAGCAGGTGGACCCCAGATTCACATAATAGCTTAAGCATTAAGTTTTCCATTAACTTCCCTTGTGATCTTGGGTAAGTGTCCTCAGTTTCTGGGGCTCAGTTTACTTAAAATTATATGAAATTTGATCATTGGAGTTACTGAAACAAATTAAGTGAGGTCTGTTTGTGCTCAGCACATAGTAGATGCTCATTAAATGCCAGCCTCTCCTATGGCATTCTAAGAGAAATGTACAATGGATAGAAAGCACAGTCCTAGTCTTCAGGAACTAAAAATCTAGTTAGGGAGATGAGACATAGCCCCTGTGTGCAATCACCAGAGAAAGTGCCTCTGAGAAGATAGCTTAAATGGAATGAGTTAACTTTCTAACTTTCTTTCTTTCTTTCTTTCTTTCTTTCTTTCTTTCTTTCTTTCTTTCTTTCTTTCTTTCTTTCAAGTTTATTTATTTATTTGGAGAGTAAGGGGGGGAGGGCAGAGAGAGAGGGGGAGAGAGAGAGAATCCCAAGCAGGCTCCATGCTGTCAGTACAGAGCCCGAGGAGGGGGTTGAACTCATGAACCTTGAGATGATGACCTGAGCCAAAATTAAGAGTTGGCCACTTAACCGACTGAGCCACCCAGGTGCCCCGAGGGAAGCTTCTTAGAGGCTGTGGGTGTGTGTTGGATGATTCAAGGTGGGTTGAAGAGAGTGAAGGCCAATTCTGGATTGGATGTTTCCGGAAGCAGGAACAATTTTATGATTGTGTATCTTAACATTGTTTATTGATCACACAGGAGAACCGCAGTGGGGTGGGTGTTCTTGGTAAAGCAGAGGAGCAGCAATCACTCTGTTAGACAGAAGAGGGGGATATTTCATCATTTTTGTGGTTCAGGAGTGGCCTTATCTTTGTCCCCTTCCAAATATGGTAAAAGAGTAGCCTTGGTTAGACATTGTTCCTACTCTGTGAGTGTGGCTTATATTCAACTGGGAGCATCACAGCCTAGCTGCCAGCAGAGCTGTTTTCTCACCTGGTTTGGGGTATATTTATTCACCCCCCTTTCCCAGAAGGCAAAGAAGGAAGTCATATTCTAGGGCGTGCCAGGGCTGAGCACTAGGGCAGACTGTCCCTAACTGGGTTTTGGAGGTTGTATAAAGAATAAGAATTAAAGTTCACAAACAAAAGGGGGAACGACCTGATAGACACCAAGGAGCGGAGCCTGTCAGGGAGGGTGAATGAACGGGGTGTGGGCCTGAAGCACTTCCAGAGACAGAGTGCAGCTTCTCATTGGGCACGGGTCTGTACATGGGTACGTGTGAGAGTCCACAAAAGCCAGGCAGGATTCCTATTTCCTGACTTTAAATCCAGTGACCAGATTTTCTCTCCAACCCCAAGGCCAAATTATCCCTTCTTCCTCCCTATTACCTTCCTATGATTCTTCTCTATATAGTCTGCATCTAAATACATAGCCTTCATTTTAAACTTTATTTTATCTAGATAAAAATGGGAGAGGTAAACTATTAACACTGGTTACTTCTGGGAACTGATCCGTAAGGGTTTCAGACGAAGTCATCAAACTTTGCTCTATACACTTATATATTATTTAAATTTTGTGGGTTAATTTATTTTTTAATTAAGTTGTTAAAAACAAAAATGAAACAATGTTAAAATGGCAGTGATGGTGGAATGTGTGATTTGTCGCTGGTGATGCTCTCTGAGGTATAATTTTAGAATTAATATTTCCTTTTTTTTTGGAAGGGAAATTTGAAATTCCCTTTGGGAAGAGCACGGTGTGGATGTCTTGGATCTGTTTAAGGGATTATTATTATTATTATTATTATTTTATTTAAAAAAATTTTTTTTTAACGTTTATTTATTTTTGAGACAGAGAGAGACAGAGCGTGAATAGGGGAGGGGCAGAGAGAGAGGGAGACACAGAATCTGAAGCAGGCTCCAGGCTCTGAGCTGTCAGCACAGAGCCCGACGTGGGGCTCGAACTCGCAGACCGTGAGATCATGATCTGAGCCGAAGTCGGACGCTTAACCGACCGAGCCACCCAGGCGCCCCTTAAAGGATTATTTTAATAAAATGCTAAAAATCATGATTCTCATACAAATGTAAAATGAAGAATGGCAGTGTTTTTACTTGATTCACTAGTTAAGGTAGAACCAGTGAGATGTGGAACCAGTTCAAGAGAATTCAAAGAGCAGGCATGTATATAGACAACCAGGAATGCTGAAATGAATTTGCTTAATAAATGTAAAACTGGCTTCTTGGCGAGAGAAGGACATCGATTTGCACCTCTACCTGACAAAATTCATTTGCAGTCTGTAGACAAGAGACATATGCTTTTGGAAACTTAGCGTAAGAAGGACATATTGGAGGTGGCATCAGTCAGAGTCTTTCCCTGTTTGCTTCCCAGGGACAGTATCCACATGTCCTGGTAGAGGGAGGAGGTACTGCCTCTCAGGGTGGGGCAGTAAAGTCTTTTCTAAGTCCTCTCTTTTGCTTGAAAGACCACATTTCTGAAAAATTTGAGAAAACTTTTGTTTATTAGAATACTCTTCACACTTTGTTAAATGTAGACTCTGCTAAGCCAAAGAAGTGGATTACTTCTGAAGACAGATATCCTCTAGGGGAACAGCTTGCCTCTGGTTCTAAATGCTATAAAGTCTCCTTAGTTCAAGCTGCACATAGTTTAAATTCCGGAGGGACGAGTCTGAGGTTTGCTTTGCAAACCCTTTCTTCATAGATGGTGAAAATTAATGCTATAAATAAGATTCTGGTAGTGTCTGGGGTGTGTGTGATTTATAACACAACTATATCCCAGGCATCTAAGAAGTATCATTAAGATATTTAGTTAAATTAAACACTAATTTATTATTTAGACTGCTAGGTTCTAAGAGGAAAATGGAAAAATTGTGCATTCTGGTATGGGTTATTGAAATTGCAAATCTGGCTCATTTTGAAGATCTCTCTCAACCACAGTTGAGTGAATGAACCAATGAACAAAGAAATATCATTGCCTGATTTGAGTTATTATATGTATCTCAATAAATTAAATAAAATTTCTTTTATGCCCCAAATATTTCCGTCATGGTGATTTCTAAAGAATTGCATTTGGTTCAGGGCAGTTGTATGATAATCTTTTGCTATTCAAGCAACTTTGATTGGGTGCATGACTGTGAGCCAAGTAAATTTATTAGCTTGTTTCATTGAACTGCATTTGTACAATGAGACAAATTGTTTCGGCCAGGTTTCAAAGTGCTTCTCATCCACTGAGAAGTGACTTGGGCAATAAAGCCACAGTAATCAGATCTTCCTGATACTTCCTTAATAATTGTACATGGAAAACTGTATACTGACAATAGCACTTACTAAATAGTATAGAGACGTTTTCAATGCTAATAAAACATATGGCATTAAATAGATCATTTGAAATGTGCATGTACCCTTTCTAGATATATCTGCTGGCTGGTTTTAATGTGCATGTGTGTGATAGACCCTACATTTTCACCTAAGATTTTTGTCAAGATTTTTGTTGGTTTGAACTATGCCCTTACTCTGAAATCCAGAACACATTTTCCGAGGTCTTAATAAATTCTACTCAAAGCAACATTGCCATCCACGGTTAGTCAGGCATCTCAGCAATGACCCTCTGTGAGGAGATCTAAAACACTGACGGTAGAGTTTTATTGTCGTTGTAGGAAAAGAAAATAATGGATATCCTTCATTCAGTGTTCCTTTTCTGCGTATGAAATTCAATAAGGTGAGTGAATGACTACTTTAGTAGTTAAGGGACAAAGAAAACACTTAGTTTCTAATGTTAACTGGGTACTTCATTGTGTGTCAGTGACTATGTTGAGTGCTATACCTGCTATTTCATAGTCATTCTTGATCCTCATCACAAGGTTAGTATTGTCTCTATTTTTTATGTATCAGAAAACTGAAGTATAAAATAGTTAAATGACTTGCCCAAGGTCATGCAGTTGGTAAGTAGTATAGCTGTGGCTCCAAATCCTGGAGACAGAGCCTCATACTTTACCATTGCTGTTGTAAAGAAATGAATACTTTGAAATAATTCTTCATGTCCTTGTCTTTTGGTTATGAAATTTTTCTTTTCTGTAGTCCTTCCACCATTAGGGTCAGATCATAAAGCTTTTTCTGCTAAGGAAAGGAAAAAATATCCATCCGTCTGTAGAAAAGAAGCTCATGGGTTGAGTCATATATTAGAGAATTGTCAAATAAATATGTTGTACACCTGAAACTAATATAACATTGTATGTTAATTATACTTCAATAAAAATTTTTGATTAATGAGAAAAAAAGGAAAAGCTCATTGGATAAGTAAGAAGGAGGCTATGACATAGAATTCCTTCCAGAAGGGAAAGTTAGGTAGAAAATCCTTCTGGTGCTGTCAGAAGAAAGGAGCTGAGAAAGAGAGGAGAACCAGACAAGTTTCTTGGCTCTCCATATCCTCAGGGCTGAACAGGGGTGGGTGTGGTTAAGCATCTAAACAGGTTTGGGGCTGTCAGAGGGTATCCAGGCTGGGGAGACTATATGTTGTTGAGGGAAGCCTTGAGTTTGTTATGGCACCTTGTTCAACACAACGCCATGGCATGGGCTCAGTTTAGAAGTAATGTCAGGGAGGAGTCCCTAGGCAGCTCAGTTGGGTATGTGTCTGACTCTTGATTTCAGCTCAGGTCATGATCTCAGGGTTGTTGAGATTGAGCCCCATGTCAGTCTTTGCATTGACAGTATGGAACCTGCTTGGGACTCTCTCTTTTCCTCTCTCTCTGCCCCTCCCCTGCTCATGCATGCTCGCTCTCTCTCTCTCTCTCTCTCTCTCTCTCTCAATAAATAAATAAACTTAAAAAAAAAGTAATGTCGGAGAGAGGTGCTTTTATGGACCAGCCTGAAATAGTGTCCGTATTCCCCATGGCCTGTATCATGGCCACTGAAGAGTTAGAGTTTCTCCCCAGTCCTCTTCCAACTCTACGTCAATGGCTATCAGCAGAAATAGAGCCAGAGCAAGCTGGTGCAAGATGAGACCAGGTGAGCAGTAACTTCTTTTAAAAACAAACTGACCAGCATGACCCCTTCGGCACAAGAAATTCCTTGAGCTTTGAGGAGATGTCAGTGGGCAGTTTCTGGCTACATTTTCCTCTTCACTGGAAATCAGTGGAGTGGGAGACCAACTGGTGATGCCTCCTACTTTTTGTCTTTACAGACAAATGGGCAGCCGGGATATGTGTACTCTCATGGGCAGGTCATTGGCTAGAAAATTCATCCAAGCCACTCGGGACTTTTGTGACCTTGAGAATATTGCTTAACCTTTCTGAGCTTTAGATTCTGCATGTATAAAGTGGAAATGATAGTAAAATAACATTTTCTGTGTATCGTTTTTGTAAGGGTTGATGAACAGTGAGACAAATATACTATGGAATATAACGCTATTATTATTAATACTATTATTGCCATTACTGTTATTAATTGATATATTTTGAGCTAACAATTGGAGGATCTTATATGTATAAAACAAGCACATGCAAAGCTACGTGTATGGTTTTGTGAAGCATCACAACATCATTCTTTTAAAATCCAAGCTGTATACCTTAACATGTTGTCGCTTATTGCCTCATTTTCTATTTTACTTAGTTTTGTTGATTCTCTCCATCTAAGTGATCGTTTCTAGGCAGGCACTATGTCTTATGGTGCATAAATAGTAGGGGTTTTAAGATGATATGTATAGTACTTACAAAAGCTATAAAAAGTGTGAACTGGAGATCAGAAATACTCATTTTCAACCAATTTACAAGACAGTAAAGTTCTTGAGAGCAATGCCGAACAAATAATACAGGAAAAGCTGGATGCATAGAAATTAGAAATTAAGAAATCCAATCCAATCAAGCTTTTAAAAATTCCAAATCTTTTTTCTTTATTTTCTCATTTCTTTCATTTCTTAAGTTTATTTTATTGCCTTTTCTCCCTTATCTTTACAAAACTGATGCAGCCTTAGGCTCACTGCAGATAAAACAAAAACAAATAAAAGGATAAGCATAATGAATAATAATTATTCTATACACTTTAATAACTTGATAGATAGCCTTCCAGATAATTGTTAATTCGTTTTTTAAAACGATCAAACCACACCTGTTCTTTCAAAAATTATCAGAGGCTATACAACCAATTCCATCCTGTGGACATTTAGGTTGTTTACATTTAGGTTGTTTCCAATTAACTCTCTTACTGGATATCCAGATTATTTCCATGTAGTCCCTTTTGTTGGCTATTAGATCTTTTTTCCAACTCATTACTATTGTATTCTCTTGTATTACTATTGCTGCTGTAACATATCACTACAAATTTAGTAGCTTAACACAACACAAACTTACTCTCTTACAGTTCTGGAGATCAGAAATCTGAATCAGTTTCATTGGACTAAAGTCAAGATGCCAGCAGACCTGGTTCCCCCTGGAGGCTGTGAGTGGACAATTCATTTCCTTGCCTTTTCCAGCTTCTAGAGGCTGCCAGCATTCTAATCTCTGCTTTTGTCACATTGCCTTCTCTTTGGTATGGTATCTCCCCCTATTTTTCTCTTATGAGGACACTTGTGATTACATCCTTGGGCCTACCTGGATAATGCAGGCTACTCTCCCCATCTCAAGATCCTTAATCACATCTGCAAAGTCCCTTTTATGACATAATATATTCCTAGGTTTGGGGAATTAAAATATGCACATCTTGAGAGGCCATTATTCAGCCAACCAAAGACAAACATTATAAACAATGTGAGCAGGTAAAATAGTCTGGGGAAAATTATAGGAAAAATCACCCTGAAAATGTTATGAAAAGTGATAACAATGTTTAAAGACATATGAGCGGTCATAAGCCTTGCAAAATTTCTAATACTGCCTAAAATAGGGATCAGTGGTGTCCATTTTAACCAAGACATTTCAACCAGTTTGAGGTCTTGACCAGCCTGTTTCCCACAAATTCCCCAAAGTCCATCATGTGAAGACAAAATAAGGTAGAGTGTGGGGGGTTGTGCATCTCACATATGAGTCTCAGAGGAAGTGAAAACTAAGCAGAGATATGAAGGAAAAGAAGTGGATCAGGTGATGTGGCCTAAGGAAGAAAGGTCCTGACATGGGGAATGTGGTGCATATGTGAGTGAGAGAAGACCTGGAGATGGGAGAGGGTCCTGTGTTTCAGGAATTGATGGCAGGATTATGTGGCTAGTAGTATATTTTGAGTTGGCAGTGGGAGGAGGATGCTGTAAAAGAGGAAGCTGGTTAGTTAACTAGGAGCTGGATCAAGATGGGCCTGTTGTGTATGGATTTTATCTTAAGGCAACTGCAGAGCCCTTGAAAATGACCTGGATCTTCTAATACATGAACTTAATATTGCTAATATGGCAACACTCCCCACACTGATCCATATTAGCCTCGCTGTCTTTTTAAGTTAGCTCTATGCCCAACGTGGGGCCTGAACTCATGATCTTGAGGTCAAGAGTTACATACTCTACCAACTGAGCCAGCCAGGCACCCTTCCACATTGATCTATCGACTTAACACAATCCCTATCAAGATTCCTCCTTTTTTTTTTTTTCCTAAAAATTAACAAGCTGATGATTCTAAAATGAAATGGAAAGGGCTCAGAATTGTTATAACAATCTTGAAAAAGAACAAAAAGTTTGGAGGACTTAAAGTTCCTGATTTTAGAACTTATGTCAAAACTAGAGTAATGAAATCGCACAACAGTGGCATCAGGATAGCTAGACATAGAGACCAATGGAATAAAAATCCTTGCATTCACAGTCAATTGAGTTTTGACAAGGGAGCCAAGATAATTCAATGGGGAAGTAAATAACCTAATGGCGTTGGGATAGTTGGTTATTTAAAATTTGAACAATGACAGCATGAACTTAGGCCTGACTATATATCATACATAAAAGTCAACCCAAAATGTGTCGTAAACCTAAATTTAAGAGTTAAAATTTGAAAATATCTAGAAGAAAATGTATAGTTTTCTTTGAGTCATTAGCTATTAGGGACACACAAATCAAAACCACAATGAGATACCACTTCATATCCACGTTATAACACCCACTAGTGGCTATGATAAAAGAAGGCTAATAGTAACAAGTAGTGGCAAAGATGTGATGTTGGGACTGTCATACGTTGCTGCGGGCATGGTTCAGCTACTTTAGAAAAGAGTGTGGCACTTTCTCAAAATGTTAAACACACAGTTTAACCATATGACTCAGCAATTCCACTTAGGTATCTACCCAAGAGAATTAAAAACGTATGTCCACACAAAGCCTAGTACAGCAATGTTTCCAGCAGCATTGTCCATAGCAGCCAAAGAGTGGAAAGACCCCAAATGTCTATCAGTTGATGAATGGATAAATAAGATGTGGTGTATCGATACAATGGAATGTTATGAGTAATAAAAAGGAAATAATAAAAAGAGTAAGTACTGATGCATGCTAAAAATGGATGAACCTTGAAAACATGCTATATGAAAGAACCCAGTAAGAATGATCACATAGTGCATGATTCCATTTATATAAATATCCAGAGTAGGGAAACCTTTAGCAGTAGAAACGTAGATCAGTGATTGATTATATTAGGTTTGAGAGTAGAGGTTGGGGAAAGTGGGGAATAATTGCTAATGGTTATGGGCTTTTTTTTGGGGCAATGAAAATGTTCTAAAATTAGATTGTGGTGATGGTTGCACAAGTCTGTAAATATGCTAAAAACTTGAATTGCACGCTCTAAGTAGGTGAATTTTATGGTATGTAAATTATATCTCAATAAAGATATATATACTTTTTAAGAACGTCCTGGGGATTGACATAGTCAATTTCCATCAGTGTGGGAATGGATTAGAAGGAGGACAGGATTGGAGGCAGGCAGGCATGTTAAAATTTTCAGGTGCGAGTTACAACTGGCCATGCTGTTTTAATTTCACATTTTATTAAAAATAGGTGCTTATTCTCTAGAAGACTGTGATTATAACAGTTTCCCAGCTCTAGTCAATTGCTTACCGTCATCACAATCTTTGTTATAGCCACAGCACACCGTAGCTATGTCACATGTGATGCATCCAAGGAGAAAGGATGCTTTAGGTTTTATATGGTAAGAGTTTGCTGCTTAGCGAGTCAGCTGATTTAGAGGCAGGGGATTAATCAGGCTGTCAAATTGTTTCCCTGGAAATAGATGCAGCAGAAGAGATAGTAACCTGTGGCTTTCTCAATTCAGCAAGGCAGCTGTTTAAAATTTTTTATGCCTGCAGTATCTGAGTGTCTCTCTCCTTGACTATAATTGAGGGCTTTCTCTATTTAGGTGTACAGGAGGCTCTCTGTAACAAGTACTTAGTATTGGCATATTTAAAAAGAAATCCCGAAGCCTGCTTTTTATGTACCCCAAGGACACTCATCGATAACTAGCACTTCACATAATAATACACTTATGAAAACTAATTTATTTTTAGTCTTCCTTTCTTCTCATGATAAAAATACAGGCAAACCATAATTTCCTAATGTCGCAAAATTCAATACAAGTAGTAATTTTTTAACTGTATTTTTTTACATTAAAAAACACTAGTATATATTTCACAAAGCAAAAACAGCAATTTAAACAAATAGTGTTCATTTCTTGACTGTTCAGAAGGACAACTCTGGATGAGATATAAGAAAGTGAAGTAGGATTCATTCATCATGAATATCCATTCATCTGAAGGTACGGCATGGATATTATCTAGGATTCTAAATGATTATAATGCTAAGGGAAAGGCAGAGAGGAATATAAAAGCCAGATATTATCTGACAAACTGTATGTGACCAAGTGCCTGTAATCCAGCTGTGAGTTCACTGATTGTTATGATGCTTGGGCTTTTCAGAGGCATGCAGAAGTGTCATCTGCAGTTGGTTTGGGATTTGAGCTTTTCCTGTAAATCTCATAACAGCCTTTAAATACTCTTTTAGCCTTTTTAATAAGATGGTTCTCATAAACTTTAGAGGCTCAGGTGTTTTCCTTTGCTTGAAGCCAGAGACAAGTCTGGACAGAATGTGTTATTATTCCTGGTAGGGAGCCTGACCTTCACCAGTGCCCTTGGAGAACAGCTAGAATCAAACAAGTCCAGGGGTGGGTGGTAAAAACATACAGACTTAGATTTAGGAGTCTCTGGGTGTGGACACATGGCCATTTGCACAAACATTCATCTGGTGTCTTTTGCTTTGATGGAGAGTTCTTGAAATCAGAGTCCTATGGAAGTGGTACTTAGGTTCAAAGTTTTCTTGAAGGAACAATCTCATCTTGACAGTTAACAAAACAACTTGCTACTTCTTGCTCTGGCAGCATATTGTTAAGCTCTCATTGAATATGAGCCTTGGAAAGACTCACCCAGAACTAGAACATCACTGACTCCTTACAACTCATGGACTCTGAAAAATGCCATTGAGTCTAAAGCCCCCCTGTTTCAGGATGAGGCTGGTAGTCCAAAGAGATGAAGGGAGGGCTGGGTAGTGAAGAAGCTGGATCTAGGACCCACCCTTTTGGACTTGGTCTGTGTCCTCTCTACCACAAGGGCTTTGCTATCTGCATGCCATCATGTACTAGCTGTGAGAACTCACGTTTCTCCATGTGTAAAATGAACAAAAGAAAGCCAGTCAAGTAGGATGTTATAAGGAAAAAATGAGGTGTTGAGCATCCATCACTGCATTTTAATAAAAAGCCTCTGTGCCAGAGCACTGATGTTGTTTTCCTAGTCTTTGCCTCATCTTTGATGAATTCTGCATTTGGAGAATGTAGTCATTGTGGCCCTGGTAAAATATACTATCACCCTGGGAATTATAAAAACATTGGAGACCAGATGCTGCTGCACAAATCAGAAGCCTCATCAACATTAAATCTTGTTCCTGACCTAGAGGAAGAATAATGTATGTGGAAACAATCTGCAAAATGTAACATGCTATAAAAATGCTAGTTTTTGTTATTAATGTAAATTAATCTATTTTAGTGATTTTTTTTTTTTTTTTTTTTTTTTTTTTTTTAGTGGTCCCTAGCACAGCTTTTGCCCAGAGGATTAAGACAAATCAGCTTTGGTGATAAACATATCTTTGTGCAAGGGGTAGCCCTTGGCAACAAGAGGGGTAATTGCTTAGAAACAGCTGCCTTCTATCTGGTAAGAGAGAGAAAGAGCAAAAAGGAGTGAGGAATACTTCCAAATAGTTCCCAGAAAGGCCATGGACTAAACCTTTACGGCTCAAGAGGGGTATTCTCAGACTATTGGTGAGGAGTGGTCTGTCACCCAGGGGGCCAGTTTGTTTGGACGAAGCCAGACTCTGAAGCCTATCAGGGAAGAGAGTCCTCTGGAAATGTGTCTTTTTCCTTAAGTCTTTTCAGTATCCTTTTGAAAGAGGGTAGAACCCGTGGACCATCCACATTTTAGAAAGCTGAGACTAGTCAGACATTCGGCAGATGTCACTCAAAGGCCAGGGGTATGCTCACTTGTGAGGCTGTGGGGAGACTGAGGCATGGGAAGTAATAATAGGAGAAACTCTCTTTTGGGATTCCTTGGGTAGGGTAGAGATTACACTTAACCAACAAATATGTGCTGAAAATCCTTCAGTGGGTTGAGGTGAAGGAAATGACTTCTGTGTGGAAGTTGGTGGGACCCACGTGACTGATAATGCTAATGATATGAGGGTGGGGTGGGTGGATGGGTGTGGCAGGGACGGTGTTAGAGTTGAATGTGCATGTGTGGAGGAGTTACAAAAAAGATGTGGGAGGGGCGTTTGGGTGGTTCAGTCGGTTAAGCATCTGACTTCGTCTCAGGCCATGATCTCACAATTCGTGGGTTTGAGCCCCACGTCGGGCTCCGTGCTGACCGCTCAGATCCTGGAGCCTGCTTCGGATTCTGTGTCTCCCTCTCTCTGCCCCTCCTGTGACTGTGCTTTGTCTCTCTCTCTCGAAAATAAACAAACATAAAAAAATCTTTTAAAAAGATGTGGGTTTTTTTCGGTATTATTTCTTTGTTTATAAAAGAAATGTAAGAGTATTGTTGGACATATGGGAAAATATAGAAAAATATAAAGAAGAAAATTAAAATCACCCACAATCTGCCACCAAAAAGTAATTAAAAGTTCTATACGGATGTCGATATGGACTGGAAATGCACACGAAAATATGACAACTATTGGTTTGTTAAAAGAGTGAGGAAAGGGATTTTTTTTTTTTGTCCTTTTTCCTTTTTTTGATTTCAGTTTGCAGTTTTTTTTTTTTTCCTAGTGTTTTTAATGGGAATATATGGGTGAAAAAGAACTATAATATATTGGTAAATTTTACAAATTTAGAATGTGGGCTCCTGGGTGGCTCAGTCGGTTAAACGTCCGACTTTGGGTCAGGTCATGATCTCACAGTTTGTGGGTTCGAGCCCCACATCAGGCTGTGTGCTGACAGCTCAGAGCCTGGAGCCTGCTTCAGATTCTGTGTTTCCCTCTCTCTCTGCACTTTCCCAGCTCGCACTCTGTCTCTCTCTCTCAGAAACAAATAAATATTTAAAAAAATTATAAATTTAGGACGTAACTGTATATTTCTATACAGAACTGTATACTCTATACTGTATAGAACTGCTTTGTTCTATGTTATCTTCACTTTTAGCATATTGTGAGCTTTTCCCTTGTGAGTAAATATTTTTTTTAAATATGATTTAAATAGCTCCTTTGTATTTCATTATGCAAATATAGATTATAATTGATCTTAGGAATTCTCTATTGTATATATATAGTTTCATCTTTTATAAATAAAACTTTACTTAATATCCTTATACACAATGTTCGTGTGGATCTCTACTACTTCCTTGAGATAACTGTTTCAACGTAAAATCACATTATCAAAGGGAATACACATTTTTTATGCTCCTGATACATTTTATTGGGTTTTTCTCTGAAAATATTCTATGAATTTACACTCCAAAAGGAGATGTTTGAGAAGCATCAAAGGTGGAGGCTGGGGATCTATGATGAGTTGAGCTGAAGAAAGAAGAAATTGGGAGACATCTCTCAGAGGGGCCTAGCAAAAAAGTAGGAGAGGAGTTTCTTATGAAAGAACCCTGGTATTCTCAGGCATTTGTGTCTGAACCAGTGACAGAGTCAGCAAAGTGCACTGAGGGCCTTACTTCACCTTTAAGAGGGGGTTCAAGAAAATGATGTATGTGAAAAATGACCTCTTCCTTGAACTCTTGTGGGCTTTACAAAATTGTTCTAGGGTAGCTTACCAGGAGTCACTGAGGAGGACCCGAGGCCCAGAAGTTAGGTGACTCTCCCACATCACACTAACGCAAGTGGCAGAATGCAGATTCAAAACAATGCCTTCCAAACCCACCATGGTTTTCCACTTGGCTTTTTCTACACCTCTAAGTAAAGAGGTTGGCCTGATGTCAACTTTTTTCTTTCTTTTTTAACGTTTATTCATTTTTGAGACAGAGAGAGACAGAGCATGAATGGGGGAAGGTCAGAGAGAGAGGGAGACACAGAATCCGAAACAGGCTCCAGGCTCCGAGCTGTCAGCACAGAGCCCGACGCGGGGCTCGAACTCACAGACCGAGGGATCGTGACCTGAGCCGAAGTCGGAAGCCCAACCGACTGAGCCACCCAGGCCCCCTGATGTCACCTTTTTTAAAAATACTTGGTGATGAAGCAGAATGCCCTTCCTCATCTTTGGGGCAAGAGCTGCTCCCACAGGGGTGGCTGAAGTGAGAGTGAATGAGGCTGACACATGACAAACAAGAAAGGGACAATTTTTACAAAATGAAATCACTCTTTCAAACTCAAAACCCACTATTTTGTCATTATATATTATTGCTAAGCATAGAAGAGATTTTTATGAGGCTCATTCCAAAGGGATTACTCAGTGTCTAGTCCAGATTGATAAATTGCAGGTGAGTATAAGGCCCGGTGATTGATTGAGGCCTGACGATTATGTAGCAAGTAGTGGTAAGCCGAGCCCACTGGGACATAGTATGCACACACTCACTGAAACACTCTATTAAGGTGCCTCCTTAAGGCTTCTAACACTGGTCATTTCTCCCAAACTCTCTTTATTAAAATGGACAGCAGAAAGAAATGCTTGGTTCTAGGATTTCTTGCTTTTTTATGGGCTGAATTAGGCATTGAAGGCAAAGGAGAGAAAGGAAGAACACACCTATCGTTTGCTGGGCAAGTTTGATCTGAATGGGTATGTAGATGCCAAAAACCATTCACCTGTCATTAGAGGACTGTTTCCTATTCACTACAGGGCCATCCTATCAAATGAGTCTGTTTTGGAGCCAATATCAGCAAAATGTGAAGGGTAAGCTGCTTTTCTTGTCTTCTTTTTACATCAAGCACAGTGGTAGGGATGAAGGAATGTGGGGAGGGGGGGGTGGAAGTCAGGGTCTGGAGCTGGCACCATGAAACCAGCCCTGACTCCGACACTATTTATTTGATACAGGAGAGGTACTATCTGTTTCTGTGCCTCAGTTTCTCCAGGGTGGACACTCTAGGATTGCTTAGAAACAAGAAAAGCTTGGTCTCAAGTGGGTCCTTTCCCACTTCCGTACCGCAGAAAGGACAACAACAGGTTTTGTGTAATGTAAAACGTTGCTTTTCAGAGGGTGGTCTGTGGACCAGCAGCAGCCCCTAAAAGCTTGTTAAAAATGTGGATCTCAGGCTGCATCCCACATCTGCTGAATCAGAATCAGCATTTTGCTAAGGCTTCCCGGTGATTCATGTACGGTAAAGTTTGGGAAGCACTGATGCAGAGTTATGCAGTGTTATAGCTTTAATGTGAATTGTTAATTAGACTAAATTCTCCTCAAGTGAAAATACACAGTGTGGGGATGCCGATTTTATATCGGAGCTAAAATTCATAATAAGATTCCTTCCCCTGGAAGGTTTCTGCTCTACTCTCCTCATGCTGAAATTGCCATGTTAGAAAATGGGACCCATGACGGATAATCTGAATTTACTAATAATGCTTTGTAAGAAAGGCAAACAGGGCTTAGATTTGCATGCATGCATGTGAGCACGCACACACATACACACACTTTAGTTATGAAAAGTGCCAGAAATTGAAACAAAGGAAAACAACTATCCACTATATTACTACCATAACAAAGCAGTCCTTTCCCTATATTCTTTCTCAGCCCTTTTATACAAATGCAACTATAATTTTTGCATAGTTGTGACCATAGCATGACCACAATTCATTATATAGTAAGCATTTCTATGAGGCTGGATGGTAATTTCAATTATAAATGAATGCTATAAAAATTTTAGCAACTTCTTATACAATTAAATCTTTAATGATCACAACTCTTTTCCTTTGATCTTATTTCATGCTACATATTTGAAATATCATTAGAGGAGTAGATAAACAGTAATGTTGTTGGCAAAGGAAAGGATTGCAATCCATCCCTTCTTATCTGTTTCCTGGACCTTCTAATTCTTTTCCAGTCTTACAGCTAAGCAAAGGAAAGAGGGATGAGAAGGGCTTTTGCTGGCAGCTACATTGTTGTAGAGTCAGTTCATTATTTATCACGGAAGTTTACACGTTCAATCCCTAAAATATAAAATGAAAACTAGAGTTTGTACACTAATATTTTGTAAATGGAATCACTTAATTTGTTCCTGACCTTTCATCAGAATTTTTGAAGGTTATCTTCCTAGCAAGGCTAACTAGAAAAAAAGCCAATATAGAAGTTTTTAGTAAAAATCTACCCCTTTCATTAAAAAAAATAATTTGGCATGTCCAATGTGGTTGAAACAGTGGTGAGAAGTATGTCCCATTTACAAAGTAATTCACTATGTCAGGGATATTTTTATTTTCCTATGTAGTGCACGTGTTCTTATTTTTTTAAGTGTTTATTTTTTGGGGGGGGGCGTGGGGCCGAGAGGGAGGACAGAGGATCCAAAGTGGGCTCTGCGATGACAGCAGAAAGCCCAATGCGGGGCACAAACTGTGAGATCATGATCTGAGCTGAAGTCGGATGCTTAACTGACTGAGCCACCCAGGCACTCCCCCTTCCTCTTCTTATGTAAGTTTCAGAGTAGTCTAATAGTTGCTTTATATATTCTGTCCAGCAGTTTTAATTGTAATCAGTGGGAGAGATAAGGTGTGTATTTATTCCCTCTTTAACTCAAACCTGAGGAGTCTCTGAAAGGATTTCTTCAGTCATTTTCTGGCTCTCAGTGTTGCTGCTGAGAAGTCTGTGGCACTTTGATTCACGACATTGTGTGTGAAGCTTCTTTCATGTGATGCAGGGCCTCTAAAAAGACAGTTTCTCATCCTGAATGTGACTCAGCAATACAAGGCATCGTTATGAGTGTTCAGCTGGTCTCCCCGTCTCATTTGACTGAAACCCATATTGCTCATCTTTATGCTATACAAAGCTAAAACTTTCCTTAGCACCTTAGTCCATCTTGAAAATACCTATATATTTTGGATATCAAAATTCCATATTTTTAAAATTGACATATGTTCTTCAAGATTATAATTCATTTTCACCCACACCACCAGCAGTTTCTTCCAATCTCCGTCCAACACCAGTGTTCTCCAAGACTCTTAACACTCCTTCTTGTGATGCGACTTTCCCTTTCAGTGGGACAATCGCATTGAGACTGGCCTGGCCTGGGACGTGCTCAGGGGCCAAGCCAGGCCTAATCTGGTAGTACTTTGATTTTAGCATCATCAACCCACCTATACCTGATCTAGAAATTCAAGTTGGGGTTTGGAGAAGTCTCATGCTCTAATGTTACCAAGATACTAGTTTTGCTTGGCCATCAGCTTAGGCATACAGAAGAGGAAGACTTTTCTGTTACTTTGAAAATGTTCAGGGAAGAGAAAGGCAGTGAAATGGGAGGTGAAAGTGTCTTTTAATTCTTGTTTTTGTTGATCTAAATGAGGTTAGGATTTAGAGAAATTTTCTGGGGGGGGGAAAGGTATATGTTGCACAACAGTACTTGAATATCATAATGGAAATCAGAGAATGAAAGAAAAATCATCCCAAATCTCACCCTTCCAGTAATTATTCTGTGCTCATTTAAAATATTTCCCTGTTGAGGAGCATCTGGGCGGCTCAGTTGGTTAAGCGTCTGATTTCAGCTCAGGTCATGATCTCACTGTGAATTTGAGCCCTGTATCAGGCTCTGTGCTGACAGCTCAGAGCCTGGAGCCTGCTTCGGATTCTGTGTCTCCCTCTCCCTGCCCCTCCCTTGTTCACACTCTGTATCTCTCTCTCTCTCTCAAAAATAAATAAGCATTAAAAAAATTTAAAAATTTCTCTGTTGATACTTAACCAAATGTTCACATAATTTGTATGTACGTTTTAATTATAGTATGGAAATAACATTGCATATGGCCTGTTTCACTTAATATTATATACATGCTACTGTGTAATCTAATTATAGTTTTTTAATGATGGAAAATATTCCCATCAAGTCACTATACCATAATTTCTTATCAGTGAACATGTAAGTTCTGGTGTTTCAATATTATAGAAAATTCAGTAATGAATACTTTGGGGGTATACGTACCTTTTTCCTTCAGGAAGAACAATTTGATCAGAAAACTTCTCAGGGGTAGAATTATTGATTCAAACTAGGTAAACGTTTTCCTAGCTCTTGATATAAATTGCTCTGTTCCCTTAAAAAAGATATTGCTACAGATACTGGGTAGCTCAGTCAGTTAAGTGTCTGACTCTTGATTTTGGCTCAGGTCACTATCTCGTGGTTCACGGGATTGAGCCCCACATCGGGCTCCGCGATGACAGTATGGAGCCTGCTTGGGATTCTCTCTCTCCCTGTTTTTCTGCCCCTCCCCCATTCTCTTGTTCTCTGTCTCTCAAATTGAATAACTAAATATTAAAGACAGATATTGCTATATTTATTTCAAAAACATGTATGCCAACTTACATTGCTCCCATGTAGATTTGGAAGCCAACTATCTTAGGATGATGAAGACTTTCATGTTCTGGCACCTCTGGTTGTCCAGTTTCCATTTCCCTGTGCCATACCCACTTCACTTTTATCCTTCGAATGTACTGATCTTTCCATCCCTAGAACGTATTAGGTTCTCTTCTTGAGAACATGCTTTCACACACACCATTCCCTCCATCTGCAGCTTTCATCCTTGTTTTTATGTCATTCTTCAAGCCTCATCTTGGCCATTATGTCCTCCAGGGTGAGGTGTCCATCTTCAGGGCCCCTATGTGTATCTCTGTCACTATTTTTATAATTTGGTGCATGAGTTGGCTATTTTTCTGTGTCTTCACCTGTGCACTGCAGTTCCTATCTGGTTCTGTGTTATACCTATAAGGTCTAGCACCGGTGGAACACCCAGTAACTATTTATTAAACAAATAAAAACAAAGTTAGCCTTAACTAAAAAACCCAACTAAAGAAATACTCATCTGCTAGCAGGGCTATTTGCTATTAGACGTTTAATCAAAAACATTTATTGAGTAGAAGATACAGAGTTAGGTACTATATAGGTGAGAAGATATTAAGACAAAAATTCTTGAGATACTTTTAAATAGGTTAAAGTTTAGCTAAAACTGGGGAGAACAAGAGTTGGGAATAGAATAGATATTTTTCAGTGGAGAAGACCCTGAAAAAAAAATGTGGTGATGGATTATAAGAGAAATATTTTTCCCTTTAGTGGCTGGGGGATGAAGGGGGAAATATCTGAATCATGGTTTTATGTGAGAATGGTGGGAAGGAGACAGTTTTCAATTAAAAAAATTTTCAGCATTAACCATCAAATCATGGCAGAAAAAAATGATTAAATTGGAGTCATAGGATATATGGGGTACATAAACTTTATATTCCTCTTTGATATACTTTTATCACATTTTCATATATTTACATCATTTTTATTATAATTAATAGGAAAGTAAAGAGGAGGGAAAGGAGAGTCATATGGCATCAAGGACTTCCAATGAATGGCGAAAATGTATTGATGGGTTATTTAGTGCCCTGTGTGGTGGAGAGAATTGAGAATATGAAGATAATTTTGTGAAAAGACATAATCAGCAGTTTGGGGAGATTATATCATATGAAAGATATATAGAGCTAGAAAATGTCCCAAAAAGGTACTTCTCAGCCCAAACCAATCAACAGTGAATACAATTCATATGTGAACCCTTGAACTTTGCTCTATCATTCATGCAATATTCACATGCTCACGCAAGTGAGGTGCCTGCTGATATTCTGGCAAAATGCTCTCGGTACCACCCTCAGCTAAAGGTTGCTCTCCCGGACCCCGAAGTTCCACCCACTGACTAAAGCCTTACAAAAGCTGTTTCTTTTTCAGGTTTAACTTTTGGGGGTTCCGCTGGATGAAAACCATGATCCACACAATCAAGGAGATTAACAAGAAGAAAGATATTTTGCCCAACATCACTTTGGGCTATCAGATTTTTGATACCTGTCTCACCACCTCCAAATCTGTAGAAGAAGTGTTGGGATTCCTTACAGGGCGGGAAGAAAACAAGCCCAATTTTAGAAACAGTACCGGAACATTTCTGGCAGGAATTGTTGGAGTATGCGGATCGTCCTTATCATCTGCTGTGTCAAGAATTCTAGGGTTGTATTATTTACCACAGGTAATACTCAGGTAGCTCAGAATACTGTGCTGGGTACTAATTTATAAGCAAACACAAGCTGTGTTTGTGGAAACTGCAGTAAATAGTAAGGTACTCAGATGAGGCCGAGGTAAATTGCAGAGACAAACAGGGATGATGGTGAAGTTACTGCCCCTAATTACTCTGTCCAGTCTAGCCTCAGCAGGTATGACTTGGTGACCATGTAGAGGTGATTTCAGACTCTTCTATACCCTTCAGGATACTACTTTAATTTTTGGCTTGAGGCTGTGAGTTATTGATTTCTAAGTTAACATCTCACTAGGCACAACACAGAGGCACAGAGTAGGTGATGGAGAAATACTAATTGGTTGGTTGTTTGCTAGATGGTATAACGAATTCATTTTGTTTCTTGCCTATATTAAATATTCATGACTCTTTTTGTTCCATACACTAACATAGTGAAATGAGCCTGGGAATTTCATAAGATAGCTAGAGTTTTGGGATGCTAATTTTATGGATTATTTTATTTTTGACTTAAAAAACTTTTTTTACTTTAAGTTTTTATTTTAATTCCAGTTAGTTAATGTAATAGTGTTCCCTTAGTTTCAGGTGTACAACAGAGTAATTTAACAGTTCCACGCCTCACTCTGTCCTGATCACAGAGTGTGATCCTTAATCCCCATCACCTATTTTATATATCCCCCCACCCACCTCCCCTCTGGTAACCATTAGATTATTTTAACTTCAGAGACAGATGATATGTTTCTACTTAAGAATAAGATGACATAAGGGAGAATGGATTATTAAGAAAATATAAATAAAACTCTAATGATTTCTAAGGATGGGTGATTGAAGTATAGTCAGGATTTATTAATGTGAATGATGATTAAGCCTATTTGTGTTACTAAAGTAATGGGAAATTTGAAATAATCATAAAAAATAACATTTACATGGTATTTCTTATAAAGTTACAAATAAAAATGAAGGAGGAACAGAAAAATACTGAGAAACAGGCCAAGTGGGTGGGGGGTGGGTGGATGACACAGCTAACACCTTAGCCGTGGGCTTCATGTAGCTCAGTTGAACGGTTACTGTGAACTCTATTTTCTACCAAAACCCAGCTGCAGTCCAGGCACTGGCTAGAAACCTCTAGATTGATTTTCTTGTTTAAATCTTTGCAGTAAATATGCAAAGAAGGTAAAAGTAATCTTCTATATGACACTTTCACATTGGCTGTTTCATTTAATATACTGATCATATTAAAATTTTTATGTTATATATTAACATGTATGATATGTATGTTATTCATTATATTATACTGAGTATATATTAGGTGTACTTAATGTACTTAAGATGTAGATACCATTACCCTGATTTTGTTCATGAGGAAACCGAGGTTCAGAGGGTTTAAGTAAATTGTCCACAGTCTTACACTAATTATGTAGCCAGAATTAAAAATCAGGTGTCTCTGCTTCTTAAATGAAATTCTTTCCTGCATATGACTTCCATGATGCTGCTGCTAATGAGTTTCCAAAGAAGAATGTAAACTTTAGCTAAGAGTATAAGAATAGGACAAATGGTATAGAAAAGAGAAAATAGGAATATTTTGTCACTCACAAAGGCATTGACAGTCATGGAGCTATGGAATTATAATATAGGAGGTCCTACTGAAGGTGACATATTAATAACAAGAGATGGGTTGGGCAAGAATGTAGCGTATGTTCCTCATTGCAGAGTCAGTGAGGCTGGGGGTAAGGTAGAGCAGAAATGCATGTAAGATTGTCAGGAATTCATGGTACTGATGGAAATATACATGAGGATCACTGGCAAAATGAAAAAAAAAAGTACTGTTTAATTTATCTGGACAAGTACCTATAAAATGAGGCCTTCTAGAACTTTGTGCAGGTGCTGTGGAGCTTCCTACAACCTTCCTCCAGTAAGTCTCAGAACCTAAATGCTCACAAGTCCTGGCAGAGAGAAACAAGGTAAGAGAAGAGAAAGAGGGAAAGGAGTGGTGGTAGAAAGACACACACACACACACACACACACACACACACACACACACACACACACGAGGGGCAGAGGGAAGGAGGGAGAACAAGAGAGAACTGAGCCTTCCAAATAGACTGTGAGTCCACTCACTCCATCATCTGTGTGGATGAGAAAGCAGAGCTGAGGAAGGACCTTGACCCTCACACCCAGTGTCATGAGAACATAGATGAAATGTCAGGTGACCTGTTTTTCAGTGTTGTGACCCCAGCTCTGAAAAGTGGTGCATTGAATGTCATTATCTTGATAATTGGCTTTTCTGACTCCCCTGGGGTGGAGTGAGGAAAGGGTGCACAGGGAGGCTAGTGTTCCCTTGCATGGTCCCCACCCATGAGATAGGGAGCGGAGTACAAGGTTTTATCGTGGAAGGATGTGAGAATGAAGGGAGAACTGATCAGTCCCTTCTTTCTCCAATAAAAATATTCAGAGGTTGTGTAATTTGAATTTTTTCTATTGCTTTCTAATAACTGCACGCACATTTTCAATTGTAGGTGAGTTACACCTCTACCTGCTTGATTCTTATGACAAACACCAGTTTCCGTCTTACCTTCACACGGTAGGCAGTGATAAGATCCAGTCAGAAGCCATGGTATGACTTATCCACCACTTTGATTGGATCTGGATAGGCACAATAGCAACTGATGATGATTATGGAAAATATGGAGTGAAAAATTTTAAGGAAAGAATGGAGAATGCCAACCTGTATTGCAACATTGAGTGCCAACAGTACAACCTGTATTGCATTCTCTGAAATTATTCCCAAAGCCTCTTCCAATGAGAAAATGCAGAAAACTGTTGATGCGGTTGAGTTCCACTGCCAGAGTTGTGCTTTAAGCATCTGATACTGACCTCAGTCCTTTTGTGCTGGAAATGGTTCACCATAACATAACTGACAGAACATGGATAGCCAGTGAAGCCTGGATTACCTCTGCCCTCATCGCAAAGCCTGAATATTTCCCATATTTTGGTGGAAGTATTGGATTTGCAATTCCAAGAGCTGATATACCAGGACTCAAAGAATTTCTTTATGATGTACATCCTGGCAAGGATCCAAATGATGTCCTGACTGTTGAATTCTGGCAAATGGCTTTTAACTGTACTTAGCTGGATAGCAGTGTTCCTTACAACATTGACCATAGAGTGAATTTGACTGGTAAGGAGGACAGATTTCATGCCATGTCTGATGAATTCTGTATTGGAGAGGAGAAGTTGGAAGATCTTAAAAATACCTATCTGGATGTGTCTCAGCTAAGAATCACAAACAATGTCAAACAAGCTGTATATTCTCTGACTTATGCCTTGGATGGTCTAAGTAGATGTGAAGAAGGACATGGGCCATATATGCCAGGAAACACCTGTGCATATATACCTGACTTTGAGCCTGGTAAGTTATTGGTTTGTTTCTTTTACTTCATGACAGAGTTTGACATTAAAAGAATTCATACAAATAAAACCTTTGACTTGCTTTTGTATTTAATAGATACAATTGTATCACATGTCTACCTAAGAGAAGAGCTTGCTTGTGTGACCTAAATGAGCATTTTTAAGTTCCTATTTGGTGGGATTTTTGAAGCCTTTAAATTTTTTCTATTTTTTAATTAAAATTTTTTTTCCTTTCAAATTTTTATTTAAATTCTAGTTAGTTAACATGCAGTGCAATATTGGTTTCAGGAGTAGAATTCAGTGATTTATCACTTACATACAACACCTAGTTTGTTAACAGAATTCTTATTAGGTTTGTTTTGAATGGTAGAAAATCCTCCCTAAACAGTACCTTATGCAAAATAGGTTTTGTTTTTCTTTTTCTTCATGTAAGTGAAGTTTAGAGATTAACATTCTGGGACTGAAAGACTGACTTAGGGATCCAGATTCCTTCTACCTTGTTTCACTGTTCTCAATATGTGGGTTCACTTCATAATCTCAAATGTCTACTTGGACTTCAACCATCATGTCCATACTGTAACCAGCAGGAAGGAGAAAGGGCAATGATGTGTACATCCCTCCATTTAAGGATATTTCCTGGAAATTACATACAATTCTCCTTACATGCCATTAGCCAGAATTTAGTTAACATGGTCATAGCTAGCTGGGAGGGAAACTTTAGCCTTTATGCAGTGTGGGAGGGGCCATGCAAAGGCATGAACACTAGAAGAAGACTAATGGGGGTCATCTTGAGGATATGATTCTCCTCTTTCCTGTCTCAACTCTGATGTCCAAGAAATTCGTGTTGGGACACAGTAGCCCGAATGATCTCAGCAGGATGCACGCCTAATCAGAGTGCTCCTTCGCTTACAGCCTTCAGTCCCTCCCCTCTTACATGTAAAGGATAAAGCATGACATCTGTGGTCTGGCGCTGTCAGAATCTTTGATTTTATCGTTCTTTCCATGACTCTCAGCACTTTATTCTCTAGCAACACCAAATTGCCTGTCACTGCCAACAGAGTCCACAGTAGTCTGAACCACCACATCTTTATTTTTATTTTCAAATTGATCCCACAATGCATTTTGATCTGTGTCTACTTAGTCTCCTCCAGTATGTGGTAGTTCTCCATTCCTCCTTGTTTTTCATGACTTTGATATTTTTTATAAGTACTGGCCAGTTATTTTTAAAATGTCTTAAATTTAGGGGCACCTGGGTGGCTCAGTCGGTTAAGCTTCCCACTCTTGGTTTGGCTCAGGTCATGAACCTTATGGTTTGTAGGATCGAGCCCCACGTGAGGCTCTGCACTGACAGTGCCTGCTAGGGATTCTCTCTCCCTCTCTGTCTGCCCCTCCCCTGCTCATACTCTCTTCTCTCTCAAAATAAATAAATAAACTAAAAAAAAAGAATGTTTTACAATTTTGGTTTTTCTATTTTTTTTCTCATGGATACATTGAGGGTATGCATTTTGGCAAAAATATCATATGTTTTTGATATGATTTATCCTTTTAAAAATTTCTTTTTTAAAGTTTATTTATTTTGAGAGAGAGATGGAGGGAGGGAGTGTGAGTAGGGAGGGGTGGAGAGAGGGAGAGAGAATCCTAAGCAGGCTCCATGCTGTCAGTGCAGAACTGGATGCAGGGCTCGATCTCTCCAACCATGAGATCTTGACCAGACCAGAAACCAGGAGTCAGACATTTGACTGACTGAACCACCCAGGCACCTTGATGTATCCTTTTTATGTCTCATATCAGGAGGTACATGATGTCATTATGTCTTATTATTATTGTTGACATTAATTTTCATCACTAAGTAATAGTGATGTCACCTTTTCTACTGTAAAGTGTGTTTCCCTTTGTAATTATCTTGTGGGGACAGTATTCTGAGGATCTGAAAATAATGTTTCTCATCATGCCTTTGCCCACAAATTTTAACATCCATTGATGATGGGTTTTGCCTGAAACAACCATTACTGTCTTGTTTAAAAAATGGTCATTTTCTGTTTCCTTCATTTCTTCTACACTTATTAACCAGAATTCTACTCTTCCCCCTCTGATTTAATTATATCAATATGGATGCAAGAATATTTCCATCCTATGAGTGGAATAATCCACAACTATCATTATTTATTCTGCTGCTCAAAATTTCCCAGATTTGGCTGTTGGGAGCCACTTTGAGCTAGCTCTTTTTTCTTTGACACATCTTTATCATCTCTAAGTACTTCCTTGTTTTCTGGAACCCCAAGATGTTTTGGGCTCATCTTGTACTTTCTCTGTGTCAGGTCAGTAGACAAGTCAGCCATTTCTGTAAAGACTCCTATTTCCATTTATTGGAGAATGGAATTTGTAAAGCAAGATCTGAGTGCAAGGTGTATTCCTTGGTACTGGGGAAATTGTGGTAAATTCAGAATAAGAAATTAAGTTATATTTTAAAGGCTTAGGGCAGTTCCTTTATTTTAAAAGAAATCCTTTGGGTACTTGTTTTGTAATAGAAAGGATACTATATGGTAAATAACAACCCTCTAATTCATTATTTGAATATTTCAATATTACAATTTAAATTTGCTCAGAGAACAACAAACATGTATTAGAATTGCAGAGAAGAGACTTTAGTGAAGATCAAAGGTCAACATAGTGTCAGGGTGAATGTTGGTGGGATAGTCCATGACGGGATTCATGCTCCTTGACACATACCCCATATGATGTCAGTAAGTTAAACCTGAAAAGCAGGACCTTACCCGAGAGATGGTTAAGAGGCTTATTGAGAATGCTTCATAAATGTATTGAAGTAAAAATTTTAAATTTATTTAAAAATAAAATGACAATGTACTCCATACTCATTCTTCTCAGCTTATCCCGTTAGCAGACTTGATCAGAATATGTATATTTGGTAAAACCCTTTTACTCTTGTGGTTTATTTGGACATATCTCTAAATTCTTTTGTATAGCTGGGTGATAGGGAACTGTATCCTACCATCCAATGGTGACAAACAGATGGAATTATGGCAACATTGTTCTAGAGAATGGTCAGGGACTGGTATTCTTTGAACATTTCCTTTCTTAACTCTTCTGAACATTGGAAAGGGAAAAAAAATGCCTCTTCCCAATGGACTTGCCAGGGAAAGTCACCATGTTGTGAACTCTGATGTAGATTTTATGTTGTTTGAGAACAGCATGTGGTAAAAGGAAGGAGAGATAAAAGGGCAGGGGACCTGGAGTGGCCCTACTCCAGAGTGGATGGTGATTATTATAATACTTAACTTGGTATATTGACTTACTAAAGGCTGAAAGTTATATTAATTTCTATGACAGAGATAGGGCAGGAATAATTTCCTTCTTTTAACAGACCAGGAAGCTAGTGCTTACAAGATATATGACTTGCCCAAGGTCATGACATTTGAAAGAACCAAAATATGATGTCAGCTCATCAGACATCATAATTCAGGCTGTTTCCACCAAGTTGTTTGGCCTCTTTGGTTTGTGGAGGGACCTTTGTCCACATGTTATTCTCTTGGCTTAGAATCTCCTTGCACCAATGTTTGTCAGGTGAATTCTTACTAATTTTTTAAAACCCAGCTCAGATAGCCACTTCCTGGGGAAACCTCCTAAATTTTCCTAAGACAGTTAGCCACCCCCTTTCCCATGCCTTTTCAACACTTTCCACAACAGCAACATAGAGGCACATTGAATGTTACTATTTGTACCTGTTTATTTGTTTAACCTCTCTACTGGATTGTGAGGTTTTCAAGGTAGGGAGTGGATCTGGTTGATCTTCATGTCTCTACCACCCGACATGTAGGAAAGGGAATGGTTGGGGAGGTAGACTGGTATCCATAAGTGGAAGAAATCTGGGAGGGAAGGAAGATTCCCTAGATATGGAGATATTATTAGGCACCCCTACGCCTAATCTGTATGAGTCTGTATGAGCCACACAGGTAATTTAAAATTTTCTAGTAACTAAATTAAAAAATAAAAAGAAACAGATAGAATTAAATTTAGTAAGTTTTATCTGATCTGGAATAGTATTTTAACATGAAGTCATAATCATGATAATATAATAGCAATATTATAAATATAAAGTAATAAATAATATTTATTTATTATTATAAATATTATACATATAAAGAAATAAATAAAAGTAATATAAAATTATTAATGATGGTTTACATATTTTTAAACTAAGTCTTTGCAAACCAGTGTGTATTGTATACTTAAAGCTCATCTCAATTTGGCCAGCCACTTTCAACTTTTCAATTGTTTCATGTGGCCAGAAGTTGTTGTATTGGACAGCAGAGGTATCAGGGAAAAGGAAAAAGTCCAATCACATGAATTAAATATGAGTTCTGAGATTCTTTTCTTTATAAACCCTGTTCTCTAGGCAACCAAATATTTACAAATTGCTTTTTTTCCTCCTCTTTTTCTAGTTAATGTACTATTTGAAGGGACTTAAGTTTACCACCCATAATGGAGAGAGAATAGAAATTGATGAAAATGGAGATGTGACTATGACATTCTAAACTGGCGATTAGGTGATAATGGAGAGGTTGCTTTTGTGAAGGTTGGAGAATATATATTCACAAACTCTAAGTTTGAGCTCGTGATGAAAAAGAACAATGCAACCATATTTTGGAACAATGAATCATCAAAGGTTAGTTACTCTGACATCTTATTTTGTTTATATACACAGAGAATTATATGCCTATATTGTTTCAGGCACTGTGGAATATCAGACATCTAGAGTTAGCTATTCCAAGTCAATTTTTTCAAATATAGTACATATCTTTTCTATGTACAGATTCCAGTCTTTTGTTTTTGGAACATTCTCTTGGACTGTAGTTTTAAATATTAGTCCTATCATTTGGTTTTTCTTCTTCAAGCACTCCAGTCAAAGAGTTTGACTTCCTTGGTCTGTCTTCTGTTTTATCTATTTTCTCTCATTTTTGCTTTTTTTCTTTATTTCCTCCTTATTCTTTTGGTTATTTTCCTGCCTTTTCGATGTCCCTTATTAAATTTACACTCAGGTATATTTGTTTTTGAGTACCTTGTAACTTTTATCTTAATTTCTGAACTGATATTGTTTTGTCTTTAGTTTCTTTCCTGAACCAAAAAATGAAATTGTTTTCATTCTTTCCAGTTTTATATTTATTTAGGTTTTTAATTTTTAAATATCTGAATCAACATATTTTTGCACATCTCCAAGTGCTTTTTTGAGAGTATTTAATTGTAGTGCTAGAATATGTATTTAAAATACTATGTTACACAGGACACCTGGTTGGCTCAGTTGGTTAAGCATCTGACTCTTGATCTTGGCTCGACTCAAGTCTTGATCTCAGGGTCATGAGTTCAAGCCCCATGTTGGGCTCCACACTGGGCATGAAGACTTCTTTAAAAAATTAAGAAATAAAATAAAATGCTGTTACATTATTTTTCTGGTTAATGGTTATGTGTTTATGTGTGTTGATGGGAATTTTAATCTGCTGGAATATTTTTTTTTTCTATTGGAATGTTTTGATTTTCATTGCCTGTTTTCTTCTTATAGTAAACTTACATCAAGGCACTCTTCCATTTTTGTTCATAGACAAGGATAAGGGTTTTTGGTGTTTCATAAATTTCAATTTCAAGACTGCCTTCTTCTGTTAGTAAAGAATAGTATATTTGAGATAATGACTTTTTGTGGTAAGAGAAAGCTTGATGTGTCTCTTGGTTTTATGATTCACTCTTGTTTCTGTAGGACTCTTAATTTTCCCTTCTTCTTTCCTTTTCTATCATATCTCAAAAGGGCACTTCTCCATCTTCATACACCTTCTAGTCCCATACAAGTGGTGCTGTCCTGAGACTGGCACCTTGAGTCCCACTTTCAAGACCTTTCTCTAGCCGGTGCTGTCTCTACATGGTTTTGGACCTGTTTCAATGCAGACTGGGACATTTTCTTTCTAGGAGTGTCTTGTCTGCTCTCCATCAACCTTAGATTCTCTGTTCCCCCTTACTCTTTCCTGCATAGTTTCTTAAGTGTCATTTCCTACATACCCAGAGATGAGGGAGGAACTCTAGAGATGGCATTGCTGGAATTTAGTGACATTTCTCTACCACAAGTACTTTGAAGTTCATAGTATTCTCAGGTCCTTTATGATGCTACAGTAGTTGTCATGTATGGTTTTATTTTATTTTGTTTTGTTTTGTTTTTAAAGTTTGTGTGGTGTTTTGGATAGGATGTGTGGAAAGTCACAGTTTAGCAGCTACCATTATCCTCAGGCCACCCAGAAGTCCTTCTTTCTCTTTCGGGTGGTAGTTCTAGAGGGACTTAATCTCTTCCTCCTTTTTTTCTCATTTATTCTCAGGGCCAAAGTGTGGGAGGGAGGATTTACAAATTCATAATATGATTTGGGGTAGGGAACGCTAGCTACCCGTATAGTATGCATATGTGTGCACATGTATGTCAACAAGCTTTGATGTATCATTCAATAAACCTTTTACTGAGAAGATTATAGGAGAGAAAGATGAGTTTCCAAAATACTGCCTTCAAAATTGTTTTGAGAGGCAATAGAAATAAGGTTTGAGGATTAAATGCATTATGTTTGGAAGTAATGTTTACTACACAATAAAAACTGTTATTTTCCTTTTATTTCCTATTGTCATTATTTATTGATTGTGAATTATTGTTATTTGTGTCATTATTTATTTTATTTATTATTATAATTTTTATTTCTCTTCCTCCTCTAGCAACAGGAGGGCTTTGATATGCAGGACTGAGAAGTGGTTGGTGAGCTAGAGACTGGGCCCCCCTGGGTACATGAGGTAAAGACAGTACCTGGAGAAGTAACAGAGGAAGTTAGGGGAAACCTCATCACTTACCAGAAGTTATGAAGAAACCCCATTACTTACCAGATAGCTGAACTTTTTATCCTTCATGAAATATTAGTTCTAGGAGAGTAGGACTCTATGGCCTTCGATATTCTAGTTCAGTGTTTACTACATGGTGACCTGCTGTGTCACAGTAAAATGGTCAGGTGGAGGAAAAGCACTGGCAATTTAATCTTCCAAGGGGATCTCAGGATGAAGGACCTAGCAGGAGTGAGAGAGTGGAATGTGGGAGTCCATGCAGCCAGTGGTTTTTCTTTAATGGTGCAGACTTCTTTCAGGGGTGTGGGGTCTGTTTTCATCTTGTTTCTTGTTCATGTATCTTCCCTCTTCTTGTGTGGCCCTTTAGACCTGAGATCTGAGATACCCAAACGGTCTTCCAAATCCTGCTGGGGAAAGATCTAAGAATAAAGTGACAAGGAAATTAAGATTTTTGGGATCCTGTCCTATGCCAGACACCTAGAAGATCTTGTGTTTTTTTTTTTTTTAATCTCTTTTCATCTCTTTTGTTTTCTTTTTTTGCTCTCTGCTTTTCATGGATGGCAGTAAACATTTATAAACTCATACAGACTCGCAAAAGCACACACACTTACACACAAGTTCCTCCCTTTCTTGGCCCATCCTTAGGCAGCACTCAAACATTATGACAGGATATAAAAATAAAACCTTATCAGTATGTACCACTGGAGGGGCCACAGCTCTCTTCTGCATTGTATTTCTTTGACCTAGAGCTGTTCTGTCCAAATCAGTAGCCCCTATTCACATGTAGCTTATAAAGTGTAAATTAATTAAAACTAAATAAAATTAAAAATTCAGTTCCTTAGTCACATTGGCCACATTTCAAGTGTTCAACAGCCACCTGTGACTAGGAGTACTGTACTAGACGTGTAACACTTCTACGTCCCTAGGCCTAGAGTATAAACTATCTCCTGTAGTCTAGAGCTCTATCCCTCAATGAGGCCTGAGACTTTTCACTTTGTAGTCCTGCTGCTAGGCATATAGCAGGTACTTAATATAATTATTGTGCATGAAAAAAGAGATGTTACTGCTTGTATAGGTTCATAAAACACTCATTCTGCTAAAATTTGATGAAAGAACAGTAAAATGTAGTAGTTGGTTTTTATTTTAATGTTTCATTAGAACATAATTTTATTTTTCTTCTTTATTAAATTGGGGTTATATTTGAATAATGAAATTGGTACAAATGAATTCGATACACATTTACTTAACATCTACTATGAGTTCACCTCTTGTTGAGCACTGCAAAAAACCACTGCCCTGAATTCCAGTCCAAGATGGCATCATAGGAGGACCCTGAACTCACCTCCTCCACGGACACACCAAATGTACACCTGTTTATAGAGCAGTTCCTCCTGAAGAAGAACTGAGGGCTGGTTGAACAGCTTCTGCACGACAAAAGATAGCGACCACACTGAGAATGACAGGGGAGATGGAGACTTGGTAACAAAAGGAACCCCCACCCCCAATACTGGGAACTGCAGTGAGGAGGGATAGTACCCTGAGATGACCTTGAGCAGGTTTGTCTGCCCAAGGGCACAGGAAAAAAAAAGCTGAGATTTGAAAGAGCAACTAGAATATGAAGGGACTGGCCCTAGAACTTCGCCTAAAGGTGGGGAGATGCTGGAACTCTCTCTGGGTCAGAGGGGCTAGTGAGTGCCGGGGTTTATGTTCCCCCTCCACCTTGACAGTGTGAACAGGAACAGGATCTGTGTACCCTACTGGCCTGCTGCTCCAGTGTTTCCTGGGTTCCTAGCTCACACCAGCTCCACCCATCCCACCAAGGAGGTCACAGGGCAGTGCACACCAGGACATCCCTAGTCAGTGCTCACTATGGCTCCAGCTATCAGACCAAGATGACACAGGAACACAGCATCCTGGAACACTCCAGGCCCAAGTCACTTCAGCTCCAGATGGCTTGCTAGGGCACCCCTGATACAGAGCTGTTTGAGACCTCCTGGCTATGCCTGCTTTAGCTCCAGCTATCCTGCCAAAGTGCCCCTTGTGCAGAGTGGCTTGGGAATGCCTGGCCCATGCCTGCCTCAATTCTAGCCACCCAACCAGGGCACCCTGGGACCTCCCAGCCCACATCCACCTTGGTTCCAGCTGCCCCACCAGGGCAACCCCTGTGCTCAGCACCCTGGGACACCCTGGATTATACTCACTTCAGCTTCAGCTGTCCTGCCAAGCACCCTCTCTGAGGAGAGTCCCGGGACCACCCCAGCCCCAGAACCCACTTCAGCTCTGGCCATGTTACTAGGGTAGCTCCATTGCAGAATACTCTGGCCACACCAGACACAGCTCTAGCCAGCCAGCCAAAGTCACAAGGCACAGTCCACACAGGGGCCAACCATGCATAAGACTATTCCTTCAAGTGTAAGAGAAGTAGCTGTTTTGCCTAATTTATAGAAACAAACACATAAAGTCAAGAAAAATGGGGAGACAAGAATATGCCCCAAATGAAAGATCAAGAGAAAACCTCAGAAGAAGAACTAAATGAAATTAAGCAATATGCCTGATGAAGAGTTTAAAGTAATGGCCATAAAGGTGTTCATGGGACCGAGAGAAAAGTAGAAGAACTCAGTAAGAGCTTCAACAAAGAGATAGAAAATGTAAAAAAAAAAAAGAACCAGAGTTGAAGAATATAATAACTGAAATGAAAAATACACTAAAGGGAATCAAGAGTAGATTGGAAGATGCCGAAGAATGAATCAGACATCTAGAAAATAAGGTAAGGGAAAGCACCCCAGCAAAATAGCGAAAAGAAAAAAAGTATTAAAATTAAAAAAAAATGTTTATGTATTTTAGACAGACAGAGATAGAGTGTGAGTGGGGGAGAGAGAGAGAGAGACCCAGAATCTGAAGCACACTCCAGGCTCCAAGCTGTCAGCACAGAGTCTGACGCTGGGCTTGAACCCATGAACCGTGAGATCATGACCTGAGCTGAAGTTGGACGCTTAACCAACTGAGCAACCCTGTCACCCCAGAAAAAAAAGTATTTAAAAAAAGGAAGATAGGTGAGGAGAACTCTTGTAAAAATCTTCAACAAAATATTAGCAAACCATAGTCAACAATGCATTAAAAGCATCATTCACCACAATCAAGTGGGATTTATTCTGGGAATGCAAGGATAGTCAATATTCACAAATCAGTCAACATGAAACACCATATAAACAAAATGAAGGATAAAAATCATGATCATCTCAATAGATGCAGAAACAGCATTTGTCAAAGTGCAACATTCATCATGATAAAAACTCTCAACAAAGTTGGTTTAGAGGGAGCATACCTTAATATAATAAAGACCATATATGAAAAAACCTCAGCTAACATACTCAATGGTGAAAAACTGAGAGCTTTTCCTCTAAGATCAGGAGCAAGACAAGGACGTCCATGCTTACTACTTTTATTCAACATAGTGAAAATTCTAGCCACAACAATCAGAAAAGAAAAAGAAATAAAAGCATCCAAATTGGTAAGAAAGAAGTTCAACTGTCATGATTTGCAGATTATATGATACTAATCACAGAAAGCTCTGAAGACTCCACCAAAAAAAAAAAAAAAAACTATTAGAAGTAATCAATGAATTTGCTGAAATTACAGGATACAAAATTAATACACAGAAATTGGTTGTGTTTTTATACACTAGTAACAAAGTAGCAGAAAGAGGAATGTAGAAAATAGTCTCATTTATAATTGAACCAAAAAGAATTAAATACCCAGGAATAAACTTGATCAAGGACATGAAAGACCTATACTCTGAAAACTATAAAACGCTCATAAAAAAATTGAAGACAGCTTAACAAATGGAAAGATATTCCATATTCATGGATTGGGAAGAAATAATATTATTAAAATGTCCATAATAGCCAAAGCAATCTACAGATACAATGCAATCCCTATTAAATATCAGCCACATTTTTCTTAGAACTAAAACAAATAATACTAAAATTTGTATGGAACCACAAAATATCCTGAATAGTCAAAGCAATTGTGAGAAAGAAGAACAAAGTTGGAGGTATCACAATTCCAGATTTCAAGATATACTACAAAGCTATAGGAATCAAAAGAATGTGGTATTAGCACAAAAATAGATACACAGAATCAATAGAACAGAATATAAAGCCCAGAAATAAACCCATGATTATATGGTCAATCTACGACAAAGCAGGCAAGAATATACAATGGAGAAAATATAGTCTCTTCAATAAATGGTACTATGAAAACTGGACATGCAAAAGAATGAAACTGGACCACTTTCTTACACTATATACAAAAATAAACTCAAAATGGATTAAAGACCTAAATGTGAGACCTGAAACCATAAAACTCCTAGAAGAAAACTTTGGCAGTAATTTCTTTGACATCAACCTTAGCAACACTTTACTAGATATGTCTCCTCAGACAAGAGAAGCAATCAAAAAAAAAAAAAAAAAAAAGCTTTTGCACAACAAAGGAACCCATCAACAAAATGAAAAGCCAACATACTGAATGGGAGAAGATACTGCAAATGACATATCTGATAAGGGGCTAGGATCCAAAAATATATAAATAATTTATACAACTTAAGCACCAAAAAACAAGTAATCCAACTAAAAAAATGGGCAAAGGACTTAAATAGACATCTTGCAAAAAAAAAAAAAAAAAAAAAAAAGACATACAGGTGGCAAACAGACACATGAAAAGATTCTCAAAATTACTAATCATCAGGGAAATGCAAATGAAAACTGTAGTGAGATATTGCCTCATATCTGTCAGAATGGTTAGAATCAAAAAGATAAAAAATAATAAGTGTTGGCAAGTATGTGGAGAAAAGGGAACACTTGTGTACTGTTGTGTACTTTTGGTGGGAACGTAAATTGGTGCAGCCACTGTGGAGAATAGTACTGATTTTCCTAAAAAAATTAAATAGAAATATCAAATGACTCAATAATTCTGCTATTGGGTATTTATCCAAAGAAAATTTAAAAAACCCCACTAATTCAAAAAGATGTATGCTCCTCTGTTTATTGCAGAATTATTTACAATAGCCAAGATATGGAAGCAACACAAGTGTCCATCCATAGATGAAGAAGTGGTGTGTATATGTATATAATGGGATATTACTCAGACATAAAAAACACGAGATCTTGTCATTTGTGATAACACAGATGGAACTAGAAAGTGTTAAGCTAGGTGAAATAAGAGAGAGAGGCAAACAAATTGATGATTGCCAGAGAGAAAGGGGGTGAGGGGGATGGACAAAATGAGTGAAGGGGAGTGGGAGGTACAGGTTTCCAGTTATGGAATAAATAAGTCGTGGGGAATGAAAGGTAGAGCATAGGGAATATAGTCAACGGTACTGTAATAATGTATGGTGACAGATGGTACATATACTTGTGGTGAGCACAGGGTAACGTATAGACTTATGGAATCACTATGTTGTACATGTGAAACTAACATAACATTGTCAATTATACTTTAAAAAAGAAAAAAAGAATGCGGGAGAAAAGCAGGAGTTCTCCCTGGTCAAAAATTGGACAACTTGAGCATCAAGAAGGAAAATAAATGCAGTAAAATAAAACACATTTTAAAATCCATAAGTTCATAATGATAGTCTCTCTCCTCCTTCCAAAATTGATCAGCTTTGGAAGATTCTTTGGAACCAACCTGTTATTTCACAGACTACTAAATAAAGGAAAAGAAGTAAAAAACAAAAGCAAGCAAACACACACACACACACACACACACACACACCCCAAAATACTGCCTTCACAGCACTTACAGTGAAATCAATTAATTAATTGAGCCAATATTTGTTGAGCACAATATTATAGATGCTAGACACTATCTTAGGAACCGGGAATACATCAGTGTACAAAACAGAACAAATCTTTGACTAATGGAACATTTCGGTGGGAGGAAATAGGCAATAAAGAAGACAAATAAGTAAATTATGTTATCTTAAAGGGTGATAGTGCTGTAGAGAAAAAGTTATAAGGATTAAGATAGGGAATGATGGAGTCAAGGTTGTAATTTTACATAATGTAGTCAGGGAAGGCCTCACCGGGGTGACATTTGAACAAAACTTAAAGGGAAGTGAATCCATGCATTATCTAGGGGAGGAGCATTTTGGACAGAGGGAATGGCAACTTCTAAGCTCTGAGGCAGGGGTGTGGTTGGCATTTTGGAGAAACAGCAAAGAGGTCAGTGTGGCTACTAGGAGGGAGGGAGAAGGAAGGAAGAGAGGTGAGAGAGTAGATCACATAGGACCTTATTGGGTATTTCAGGACTTTGACTTTAACACTGAGTGAAAAGGGGAGCCACAGAAGAGTCTTGAGAGAGGAGAGTAATGGTCTGACTTAGGGTTTAAAGGATCATCTGTCTGCCATGTTGCAAATAGCCCTAAGGAGTGGGCTGGGGTGGGGAACAAGAGTAGAAAAAGATAAACCAATTAGAAGACCAATAAAATAATGCAAAATAATGCGGGTGCTTGAACTAAGATAGATGTGATGGAAGTGACACATAATAGTCACATTCTGGATGTCTTACAGTTAGAAGCCCCTGGACTTGCAAGTGTTCTGCCCCAAATAATTAGTGGACGGTACCAGGTATGATTTAACTCATGATGGCAAGCTGAATCTGGAGGTTGGGGAGCAGACGGGCCTGAGTGAAGGAGAGGGTGTATATATGCATGCAAGTAATGCAAGATAAACATATGGATGAGAATGGTGGTGTTGGGGACAGAAATGGGGAATTTGGGAGGAGGAATAGGCTTAATGGGAATAGTTTTGACATGTTGACTTGGAGGTGATGGTAGAAACTAAAAGTAGGGACACGTTGGAAGTTTAGGATATGGAATTAGAGGTCAGGTGGGATAGGTTGGCAGAGATCAAGATTTGGGAGTCCTTATATAGAGCTGCTGGTTGAAAAAAAAAGAGTGAATGAGCTGCTTTATGTGAAGAGATTAAAGCAGAGGATTAAGGAGCAAACCTAAGAAAATGCCCACAGTGATGAGGAAGGTGGAGGAGGTAGAGCTGACAAAGTAAATAAAAGGCCCAATGGAAGCCAAGGGCGCCTGAATCTCAAGGAAGGATTGATCAAGAGTGCCAAATATTGAAGAAAAACACCAGAGAATTTAGCTAGAGGAAAAGCTAGCAGACACGGCAAGAAACATTTTAGTGAGATGAGTGGGTTAGAAGCTAGGTTACAGGGGTTAAGACAGAAAGGGATACTTAGAAATGGAGCAAAAAGGCATCAGTTCATTGTTCATGATGATTTTATTTTATTTTTTAAATATTTTTATTTATTTTTGAGAGAGAGACAGAGTGTGAACAGGGGAGGAGAAGAGAGAGGGAAACACAGAATCTGAAGAAGCCTCCAGGCCCTGAGCTGTTCAGCGCAGAGCCCTACACGGGGCTCCAACTCACGAACCCTGAGATCATGACCTGAGCCAAAGTCAGATGCTTAACCGACTGAGCCACCCAGGCGCCTGATTCATGATAATTTTCAAAGAAAGGTATATAAAGAGCTCTTTTCAAAAGACTAGGTCTAGAGAGAGGAAATCCAGTTCATTCTGTGATATCACACACACACACACACACACACACACACACACACACACACACACACCTTTTAAGAAGGCTATCTATTGTGTATAGCAATACATACTTCAGTAATGTTACATACCATAACTGATCTCCCAGATATCTAATGTTTTTTATTGTTATCTAATTCAGATTTCACCTGCAAAACTCAAATAGGAAAATTCTGATTTCCAAAATAAATATAAATATGATTGTTCATTTTCCAAAATAACTCTTTCCTTAATGGAAACCACATTTTATCTCCCTTTTAAATAGGAAGCTCTTTATTTACATTAAGATATAAACTGATTTACAAACATTGCATTTGTACTAGGTTTGAAAGTGTACATCCATGTAGAATATAAAGGGAGACCTGCATTTACTATTGAGCTTTTAAAATTCCTTTTTGTGAGAAAATATTCCAGTGTTATGCCTTGTCCATGTTTCCTTTTTTGCCCTGCCAATTTTTCCCATGGAAAAGATCTTTTGTTTTTCTTTTCTACTGACGCTCTTTAACTTTCAGACTATGTTGGGATGACCTTGTGAGAAGAAATCTTTTTCAGGCTCTCAAGATAATTCTTGGGATCACAGGACCCCCACAAGCAGAAACAGAGTTGGCAAATTGTCCCTTCCCCAGAGTATCATGGGCATGGAGGTTGGTCTGAGGCCCTAAAGTTGGAAAGAGCTAGCTTTAAGATGAGCTCTGGATTTCTAGAATCAACCATAAGATGACTTTTAGCAAAATTCCTCTCTAGGCTCTCCAGGTGTCATTCATTCTCTTTGTCTGTCATCCATGCCTAGCTATCTTGGGTTTCCTGAGATATCACAAACCCCCTAGAAATCCAGATGTAAACTCTTTCTGTCCTCCCCTGGTCCCCCAGTGGAGACAAAAGGCTTTGTTACATGCATTGATTGTGTTTGTCTTTGCTAGCTTTTCCATTTGGTGTGTACTGATCTATGTCGTCCTGGGACCCGGAAGGGGATTCATCAGGGGGAACCAATATGCTGTTTTGACCTCATCGCATGTGCTGATGGACACGTGTCATGGGAACCAGGTAGAGATGATCATATTTTTCATTGATACTGAAATGCAATTAGAGTAAGCATTCTTTGGTAAACAGGGCTTTAGGAGTGATCTTTATAAATAGGTGTAAACAACTTATAACAAAAATCATTACAATCCTTCAAACTGTTGGATATTCTGTGTAGTTTGAAAAAAACCCATAATATTGGGTTTCAGTTCTAAAGCTGCTACAGTTGGGAATTTAAGAGAAAGAATTTAAGAGAAGAAAAATTTTAAAAATGAAATGTGAAATGTGAATAAATGGAATCATAAAAAGTACTTAAAATTATTTCAGTTTATAAAGTACATTAAACATCAGTTATGTAAGAAATAGTGAATAATTGGAGAAACAGGTGAATTACTGTTCTGTATTCTACTGAATTATCTCTAGTTTGGAACTGTAAGATATAGAATTCCATCCCTAAAGACAGTGGACTTAAGGCCATAATTGCTCAAGGTTTGTAGGATGAATTTTACAGATGAATTCTTTATTGCTCTATGAATTCTTCTCTACAACCTGATGAATTTCTGCTCTTCATGACCAGGAATTTACCTGGGTTTGGTGTGCGTAGCCTTATGAATCATGTTGGAGCAGGTATACTTTTATCTCTGCTTATCTCTATCTTTAAAGATAACTCAAAAGCTGTACTTGTCCTTTGCCCAAAGTCCCTCCATAACAATTTATTTCAAGAAGAATTTTAAAAAATGTAAAAGTTCCCCAAATAGAAAATAAGCACAATGAACAACTCCCTGAGCCCCACGTGACTCATTCTCTGAAGAGTTTTATCAAGAGAAGTCCAATCCAACAGTGAGAAGTGGTTAAAAGGGATTTCCAATCATTACCTGTACATTTCAAAGAACATTAAAGTGATCCATTTGATAATTTACCATAAATTCATCTCAAATACCTTTTTCCTATGTTGTAACACACTCCCATGGAGCTTTGTCAACACTGTTGTTTTTGTTTCCCTTGTTTTTTTTTTTTTTTTTAAATGTTTATTTATTTTTGAGACAGAGAGAGACAGAGCATGAATGGGGTAGGGTCAGAGAGAGAGGGAGACACAGAATCTGAAGCAGGCTCCAGGCTCCTAGCTGTCAGCACAGAGCCCGACGCGGGGCTCAAACCCACAGACCGTGAGATCATGACCTGAGCCGAAGTCGGATGCCTAACCGACTGAGCCACCCAGGAGCCCCCGTTTCCCTTGTTTTTAAAAAAACTTTTTTTAATGCTTATTTACTTGTGTGGTGTGTGTGTGTGTGTGTGTGTGTGTGTGTGTGTGTGTGTGTGAGAAAGAGAAAGAGAAAGAGAGGGTGGGGGAGGGAGAGGGGCAGAGAGAGAGGGAGACACAGAATCTGAAGCAGGCTCCAGGCTCTGAGCTGTCAGCACAGAGCCCAACATGGGACTCAAACCCACAAATCACGGGAACATGACCTGAGTCAAAGTCAGAAGCTTAGCCAACTGAGACACCCAGGGACCCTTGTTTCCCTTCTTATTCTCAGTCCTTCTCTGCCTGTTCTCTGGAATCTGCATCTGGAGGGTGGGGAGGAGAAAGCTGAAGGAGCAAAGACAAGATTCCCCTCAGTAGGTGGCAGTAATGTTGAATGGAAGACTGAAAACACTTGTATTTTAATCAAATTTCTCACAGTAATTCTCTTGATTGTTTCACCTGAGTAGCTTTAATTTTCCCATCCCTGGCAAACCATTTGTGGGTTGTTCTTAGGTTTATGAGGATACACACCTCTCTTCTCAACGGGATAATGGGAAGAGAAGGAAAGAGGCATCTTACTGGAAAAGGCCCATATAGGAAAGGCTGAAACCATGAAGGCAGTCCAAATTTCCACAACTAAAAATAATTCTCAATTTGTAATATTGGTTGCAGACTCTAAGACCATTGTATTGCTGCTTTTTTCTTCTTTCTTTTTTTTTTTTTCTTTTTTTTTTTTTTTTAGATTTTGTATATTCTGTATAAAGGGATTTCAGTGAGTCCTGCCCTGGGTCTTTGGCTGCTCCGAGCTATTCACAGCTAAAGGGGACAATTAATTTTCTTGCAGTTAATCCTCTGTTTGTTCATTAGGTCAAAGGGAGTGTGAACAATGTGGTGAAGACTATTGGTCAAATGCACAAAAGAGCGAGTGCATACTGAGAGAGGTGGAATTCCTTGCTTACAATGAGGCCCTGGGATTCCTGCTTGTCATTCTCTCCATCTTTGGGGTGCTTGTGGTCGTGGCAGTCACAATTGTGTATGTGTTATGCAGGCATACTCCACTTGTGAATGCCAATGACAGGGATCTGGGCTTTCTTATTCAGGTTTCTCTTGTCATCATATGGCTGTCTTCCAGGCTTTTCATTGGCAAGCCATACAACTGGTCCTGTATGACCCGCCATGTCACTTTGGCAGTGGGTTTTTCTCTTTGCCTGTCTTGTATTCTTGGAAAGACTATTTCACTGTGTTTAGCCTACAGAATTTCTAAATCCAGAGCCCGACTCCTATCCATCCACTCCCTTTTTTGAAAAATCATTGTGCTAATCTGTTCTAGTTGAGATTGGCATATGCACAACCTACTTAGAATTGGAGCCTCCAAGAGTGTGCAAGAACATGGAATCTCGAAACATAAAGATCATTTTGGAATGTGTTGAAGGTTCTATAGAATTTTTATGCTCTATGTTTGGGATTGATGTCTATCTGGCCTTGCTATGTTTTCTTACAACCTTGGTTGCTTTCCGGTTGCCAGATAATTACTATGAAGGAAAATGCCTCACCTTTGTGATGCTGGTCTTTTTCATCATCTGGATCTTTTTTGTCCCTGCTTACTTGAGCACCAAAGGCAAGTTCAAAGTAGCTGTGGAAATGTTTGCAATCTTGGCATCCAGCTATGGTTTGTTGGGTTGTATATTTGCTCCCGAGTGTTTCATTATTCTGCTGAGGCCAGTGAGGAATACTGATGAAATTGTTGGTGGAAGAGTTCCCACTATAAATAAAAGCATCCAACTGACTTTATCTTCTGTGAGCAGTAGAAGTAGAACACAGTGTCAAGTGTTCTGGATGACTAGGGTTGTGAGTTACATGTGTCTTTCAAAGCTGCAATGGTGACATGGTTCAATGTTCCCTCTCAGGTTGCTCCTGCAGCAGCTGCCTGATGCTCTGGGGAAATATTGAGGACTTGGGCTCTGGTAGTATGGTCCTAGCATGAGATATGAAATCTCATACTGTAAGATACCATTCAGCATGAATTAGAATACCTGTTACTCCTGAAACTGTAAACCACTACATTCAAACATCTCAATACTTGCGTATAAGGAGTGTATAGCAGAGGGTACAAGTAATCTAAAATAATGGGTAAAAAATTGGCTCATGAATATATTCTTTTTTATATCATGGGTGTCTGATCTAGAAATTTACATTAAACAAAGTCACCTTGTGGGGACCAACAAAGACATCTTGTTAATGCATCTATTGATAGCTTTTCTCTAACTGAGGTCAGAACTATAGCTCATAAACTCTCCCTTGGAGCAGGGCATTTGGTAAGAGAATTTATGTTTCAAAGGACTCTGCAGCATACAGATGATATTGGAGGAACTGAGATGTGAACAAAGCTCAGGTCCTTCTTGAATTCATAATGGGAATAGACAAGTTTCTTCCAGAGGGAAAGCAAGGCCTACTTCCTCCAGATTTTCCTAGATAATAGTAGTAAAATATTTGAGTTCCTATAGAATGCAAGATTTTTTAGAATAAATTAAATGATAGATATTTACTCTCTGGTCATCCAGAGTTAACTAAAATGCTATAAAAATATTTTGAATCTTCTTCCAGTTATGAAACTTAAAAGTGATCTACATATATTTATGTGCATATGAATTAAATGTGTGGAAAAACAGAATTTGTAGAAATGCTGATAAACCAAATAGCTGTGTGCATACTTGACTCTAGGAAACCAGTAGGATCAGAAACTCTCTTTTCAAGAGAAGTTATGAAGTCTTGTGAATATCAATTGGCCAAACTAGGCAGAGAGGTTCATACAGGCTTTGGAGCAGAAAGTGAAACCATGATGACTAGTTTAGCAGGACAGGTCTGTCAGGAATTTATTAATTTTTAAAGAAAGATAATTCCAGACCAGATGAAGAGGATAAGCTTCCTGTAATTTAAATAGGAAGTTTACACCACAGTTCAGCAAAGCCCCAAAGTGAGCTCATTTCTTGGAGGGCTAATGGTATCCCAGTGCTTTCTGGGCCGGCATCTATTCACCCACCCATCTCCCAAAACTTGTACAGTGCTTTGCATCATGGCCCTAGGACTCTGAGAGAAGAGCCTATATCACGGTGTGACGCATGGGAGATTGCTTTCTTTGTCCCTATACTTGATCCAGGAATGGACTTTGGAAAAGAGAGGGTTGTTTGTCAAGGTATCAAATAATACGAAAATGAGAATCCGAGTCAATTTCTTGCTCAATAATGCATGCAGCTTGAGTCTTCTCAGTGATCCATTTTGGAATTTTAAAAAATGCTGAAAGATGACTCAAGTCTAGTGATTTGCCTTACTTTTATATTCAAAATATTTCAATCTCAAAGTAGTTTTTCCTGAAATGTTGACTGCTGAATATATATCTAAAAAGGTAATTCCAGAAGTCCACCTGGGCAATATCGAAGACTTCACTATCTCCTTTCATACCAGATGGCTCAGTAATACTGTCTTATTGGACTTGTGTTCCTTGCAATTATTTATTTTTCTGATCAGCAATAGGTTTGGGAAAGTAGAGAGAATAAATATTATTAAAACAAAGTATCAACTGAACTTGCATGCTTAACTTTAATGTTTACTTGTAAAGTTTTATAATTTTAAGATACAACTTTCATCTAAAATGATCTGAAGTTATCACTTGTTGACTTGGTACACATACATTGTCATAAAGACTGGCTTATGGCAGATAAATTGAATAATATGTGTTGTCAAAGATGATGGTCTAATTTTTAATATTGATCTATTCAATTACTTATCAAGTATTAAAATGGTCCTTACTGCGTTAAAAGATAATTTTTCTCTTTGGGCGAATGGGTTATTTGTTTATTTCATTTAATTTAAATTACATTTAGCTAACATATGGTGTAATATTAGTTTCAGGTGTACAAGTTTAGTGATTCAACACAGGCATGCAACACCCAGCGCTCATCACAATGAGTCCACTCCTTAATCCCCTTCACCTATTTCACCCATGCCCCCACCCACTTTTTCTCTGGTAAGAGTCAGTTTGTTCTCTATAATTAAGAGTCTGTTTCTTGGTTTTCCTCTCTCTTCACCTCCCGCCCACGCCTATGACCTTTGGTTTTGCTTCTTTTTGTTAATGTTTATTCATTCAGAGAGAGAGAGAGAGAGAGAGAGAGAATGAGTGCAGGAGGGCCAGAGAGCAAGGGACAGAGAGAATCCCAAGCAGACTCGATGGTGTCAGCACAGACTGGGGGCTCAATCTCACAAACCATTAAATTATGACCTGAGCCGAAATCAAGTGCCTGAGACTCAACTGACTGGGCCACCCAGGCACCCTTATTTCTTAAATTCAACATATGAGTGAAATTGTATGTTATCTTTCTCTGACTGACTTATTTTGCTTAGCATAATACTCTCTAGTTCCACCCACGTCGTTGCAAATGGCAAGATTTCATTCAAACATGTCATTTTAAAATGATTTCTAGTAAAAAAAAAAAATTACTAGAATCTCTATCAGCAAATGTTGTCTCATAAGAGAATCTCACATAGAAGTCATTCGTGACGCTCCCTGCTGGGGGTGAGCATTTTCTGGTAACCACATGCTGGGTCTTGGGGAATAGTTCAGAATTAATTTCGGGGTGTTGCATCAAAATAATGCAGTTGCTGGCTTGGGGAGTAGCATAAAGACTAATTGAAAGAAAAAAAAAGTAGAAAACAACACTTTATTAGAGGCTGACCTAGACATATGCAGGTTTGAGCTCTTTTAGAAAAAGAAATGTTTATCAGAGCTGCTCAAACCCACAATGTAAGATTGATTTGTTTGGGTTAAGGCAAAGAAAATTCTTGATAGAAAGTGAATATATTATCAAAAAGGGAAAGATACTCCAACAGCCAGATTAATTTCCTTAAAACACAAATTGATCTCATCTCTTCCCTGCTCATCAGCTCCCAGTGTTTCCTCAGTTCTCTGCAGCATGAGTCCAGCTGCCTTAGCCAAATATTTGAGACCTTACGAACTGTTTTCCATTTTCTATTTTCAACGTTTGTCACCTGCCACCTGCCACCTTCCTACCCACATCCTTGTAACACAATCCAACTGGATGCCTGAAATTCCTAGAATTACCTTATTTCCTTTTTCCTCTAATGTGCTAATAGTACTCCATCCATCTATCCATCCATCCATCCATCCATCCATCCCTGAAGGGATGGTGTGCATCAGATTCAGAGGGAGGCATAGAAGATGCACAAAGACAAGGCTTGTCCCCCACGTACAGGTAATTGCCGTCATTTGAAATGAAAGATAATAAACTGACAATGATCCTAGGATGTGATCAAGCTGTGATTGTGGGAGCATGGAGGTCAAGGAGGCAACACTTGAATACCTTCCTTAAGGACAAGAAGGAATTAGCCATAAGCAAGAAAGATAAACTAATGTGTGCATTCTCCCTAGCCTAGTGGTGGGGCATGGTAGGTACCACTTTCCCTTTCCTTTTTTCTAAAGTCCTGTAGGACTTTATCTATGCCTCTTTTGTGTCATTGACCATTCTCCGCCTCATACTAGGGTTATCTGCTTCCAAATCTTTTCTCTGTTGCTGCATTATAACTTATTAAGGGACCCCTTATATGTATATAAGTAATCTTATAAAGACTATAAGTCTTAACATCACAGAATATAACTTGCATTTAAGTGGTGCCCAATGATTTTTTTAAATGAATGGATGGATGAATAAAGTTATTAAGATAGTTAATCAGTAACCTAGAAAGGCTCAGGGGTGATGTTTCCATGTAAACTGAGGAGGCCTGGAGCATAGCAGGGATGGAGGAGGTGGAAAGAGGCTGTTAGGGAAACCTGGTGGGTAGGGGCCAGTTTGAGAGCAACAAGCACTTCACTGGGAAGAGAAGGGAAACCAGGGCTAAGAGGAAGGAGGTGAGTTGAAATGGGAGTGAGCGGTCTTAAAAAGAATTTTTCAATGGTATTCATTTTACTATTTTACCATGGTATTTTCTCCTTCATATAGTCTTATTTTTTGAAGAAATGCTGTGTTTTAACTCTCCTGCAATTTCTTCCCTTTTGAGCTGTCATTGGGAAGCAGCTCTTCGGAACATCTAAAGGCAGAGTAGTTATTCATAATCTCAAGGTAAAATTATTAACAATTTATATAAAAAAATCTTTGTGAAATTTACTCATTTACATTTTTAGAAGATTACACATTTCCCCTGATAGTTTTGGGAAAACAATTTAAATATAAAAGACATAATGTGAAATGCAAATAAACCAGATACATTATTAGGGTAGGTTAACTGTGGACCGAACAATCCCTAAATCTCAGGGGTTTAACAGATTAATACTTAACACACACTTGAGATGAATGTATGTCCTATTGGTCAGACTGCTGTCTTGGACAGCCCTCTTTCAGGGGGTGATTCAAAGATGCTGCTAGATAATCTATGTTTGCCCCACCACACACCCATTTGCTGCCTTCCCCACTCTGCTCTGTGCTCCTATAGTCTCCATCACACACATTCCCTTGTCCTGTGGCTTCCAGTAGGTTCTGTCAGTGAGAGGCACCAATGGGACACTGGACAGCAAGGAGAGAGATCAGGGTCACTGGACAGCAAGGAGAGAGGTCAGGGTCTTTGCTCTTTCAGCCATGGCTCATTCCTTTCCTGTGGCCCCTCTCCCTCCTCTCCTGTGACTACAGCTCTCACCAAGTGCCACATTTGCTGATCTATCCTTTCAGACCTGAGTGTAAAAACAACTTTTCATTGTTCCTAGTCCCAGGGGGTTCACTATCCTTTGTTAGATCCCTTAACTTTGTCTGCTCATGTCTATAGTCCTTTGTTTTTTTTCTAATTTTTATTTAAATTCCACTTAGTTAACATACAGTGTAATATTTGTTTCAGGTGTACAATTTAGTGATTCAACATTTCGATACAATACTCGGTGCTCATCACAACAAGGGCCCTCCGTAGTACCCATCACCTGTTTAACACCCACCCCCCCACCTCCCCTCTGGTAACCATCAGTTTGTTCTCTATAGTTAAGGGTCTGTTTCTTGGTTTTCTTCTCTCTCTTTTTTTCCCACCCTATGTTCATTTGTTTTGTACTTTAACTCTCTTCTCTTCTGAGCGTACCAGCATTTCCTGTTGGTACCCTGACTCATCCAGTGACCCAAGTTCCTTTTGCTTCACGATGCCAGTGTTTGCCAGGGCAAGCTGGAAGTATACTTCATAGGCTCTAATTCATGGATGAGTGTAAATAGACTGTGGGAAGGTCTGATGGCGGCTAGTCTGGGGTCTGGGACTTAGGAACTCTTGAAACCATTAAATAAGAATACCTCTCAAAGACAAAGCCTCCACTGAAGAGGAAAGAGTAGGAGGAAGATCCAAACTGATCAGGACAAAGACAGCAGGGGCAAAGAGAGAAAGGGTTCAAATCCATATAATCAAAGTAAATCTTACTTAAATCCATGTCATTTTGAAACATAAATAGACCTGGACATGAATGAGAACAGAGGTTTTAGATGCTTTAGGATAATGATCATGGTCAGTTATTTTTGCTAACGGGGTGAAGCAATGGCAAAGATAATCTCAAATTACTCATAAGCTATTACTGTCATATGACTGATTGTATTAATAAACATTCCAGGACTGTTTCATGTGTTTGCTACAAAATGATGTGGTATGTGGCTGCCCATTTTGCCAGCAATGCACCATCACTCAGAACAATTTGCCTCATGGAAATGCCTTAGGAGTTTGGAACATACTCTTTTGAATATCCTCAATTATGAAGAATCTTTACTTTTCCAGAATAGAATTTTTAAAATTCTTATTTATTGCTAAACATTGAAAGAAAATGTAAGGGGAAAACAAGATCTGTAAAAGGCTGAATAGAATACGGAGAAAGGTAAAGCAAAACAAAACCACAATGTTGATTAGCATGTTAGAAAACTATTTTCAGCATCTACTGAAAAGGAACATATATATACCCATGACCCAGCAAATCCATTCCCAGGAATACACTAACTAAACTATGTCTGTATGCTTATCAAAAAGATGAATTGGGTAGTTGTGATGAGTCAACCACCCAAATGCCCATCAGCAGGAGAAGAAATAAATAAATCAAGATAAACCCACACAGTGGGATACCGTGCGGCAGTGAGAACGAACAGGCTGCTTTGTGGGGGAAAAGACTGTAGGGCTTTATGGTTGAGAGCTGGGAGACCAATTTAGAAGTGATTACTGTCATCTGGGCAAGAGATCAAGAGACCATCTTGGACCAAGAGCAGAGCTCTCAACAATTTGTGGCTAGCTGGACATTGTCACATCAGATTTCCTGACGTAATTTAGACATTTGGCAGTTGCATCTCAAAGTAAATATTCAAAAGAAAAGGGGGACGCGTCAGAAGGCTACAGTTTAAGCACTTAGCACCAACTCCAAAGATAATCCCATTATTTTGAGCTGGCTTTTACTGCCTTTTGAAATTCTGATTAATAAGGGGATCATTTAAGCTGATAAAGCCACCTGGGTGGAAAATGATTTTCTCAGAGTGGCTGCCAGAGCTCACCAGTAATTGAAAAACATGAATGAAAAGTTTCCTGTTTCCTTTTTCCCATTTTAAAGTTAAAATCTCACTGAGTAAACACTTTTTCTCCTTTCTGTAAGGATTCAGAGTGACAGCCTAACCAGCAAACACCTTTCTCCTTCCTCCTAAAGACACTAAACTTCATTTCTGCCTTTCTCTTTGAAGCTTTTCTCCACGGTGTCCCATTTTTTGGAGCTGGAGTATGTTGATTTATAGGTCAAGCATAAGGGTTTCTCAGGCGTAGTGCAAATTACTACTTCCTTCTCAGGTTGTTTTTATGTTTTTGTTTTTTTCTCTATCAGCTGCAGTTTCATAGTAAATCTTCCCACAGTGTTAGTCAGACTGATGGAGTGGCCAGCATCCTCAGTGAGGGCCTTGATCAGGGAAGACAAAGCACAATGATTTACTTTGGTGCCCTAGCCTCAGAACTGGTTGGGCGTGATAGAGCAAAATGACTAAAAGCAAAGAGTTTAGAATAACATGGTTTGGGACCAATGTTACAATTTCTTGCTGTTTAATCCTAGGCACGTTCTTTTACTTCTCTAAGCACAAAGCCTGGCATATAGTAAACACTCAGTAACTGTTAGTGTCTTTGTCTGTTCAGGCTGCTGTAACAAAATGCCACCGAATGGGTGGCTTATAAGCAAAAACCATTTCTTTCTCATAGTGCTGGAGCCTGGAAAGTCTGGAGATTATGGCACTGGCAGAGTCAGTGTCTGGTGAAGGTTTGCTTCCACATGGTGGAAGGGATCTCTCTGGGGCCTCTTCTATGTGGTCGCTAATTCCTAACAAGCTAACGTCCCAAAGGCTCCACATCCTAATATCATCACCTTGGGGGTTGGTATTTCAACTTATGAATTTTGAAGGGGGAACAAACATTCAGACTGTAGCAGCTAGTTATACAAGTTATTTAATGAACTACTGGTAATATTATTATTAGCTTGTTGGCTCCAATGTCTCTTTAGTCCCAGCCCCGTGCACTGAGTATTTTAAACTCCAGGGGGCGCAGTGGGCCCTGCTCTAGCTCCTGTGATAGTGGCACTTTCAGGCCACAGTTTCTGAAATCAGAAACTTGGGGATCATTATCAACATTTTCTTTTTCTTCAGCTGCGTCCTCCATCCCCCTTCTAAGCCCCATGTATGCCACAATTGTCTACCAATTTCTGTCAACTCCAAAATCAATATGGTTCTCAGATCAGTCCTTTCCTCTTTGTTTACCCAAGCCATTAGACACTCTTGGCCTAGGTACTTTTTGGCACTCTTACTTTGCCTCTCTCTGCAGCAAGAGTCCTCTAAAATGTGTGTTTAATTTTGTCACTTTTTGGCTAAAATCCTTCACCATTATATTCTTGTTCTCTGTTTATTTCTCCTACTTGAAACTCCTTCTTCCTTGACCTTTTGGGGCTTCCCTTCCCTCTAGCTAGATTATTTATAATACCCTGAATTCATCTTCTCTGAGAAAAGGTAACTCCTTCTTTCTGAATATTCCTTCCTTCTCTGTCGTTCTTTTGCCAAACATCTTTCTCCAATCCATGAAGACTCAGGTATCACGTCACTTCTCTGTGGAAGCTTTCTGAGCAGGCTCTCTCCGCTAAGTTGGCATGGGGGAACTTCTCATGCTTTGTAACACTCCACACCTGCTTTGATCATGGCACTTAGCATCTTGTGTTGTAATGACTTTTGGAAGAGACCTTGCACCATGAGCTCAGGGAGCTCTGTACTGCTCATCTCTTTATTCCTTGGTCCTTGTAGAGGGCCTGATTCATGATAGGTGCTTAATGAATGCATTCTGAATATCCTTGGCGGCTGCTATACTGGGAGACTGGCATTTTGCATCAGTGTAATCAAGATACAAATGGAACTATACATATGTTTTTGTTCATTTTTAAAGTCCCTAGGCATTACTGGCATCAAGTTGTATTTTATGTTAGTTCATGGTTGTGGCTGCATGAAACCTTTCTCAAACATGGCCCTGCTCTGTAAGAAATGCCATGCTAAAGGGTACTTAAAACACCGTTACAGAATCTGAGATGATTTGCCTCTGGAGAAACAGTCTTTAGCCTGTGGACAAAGCCACTACAAGCAATAGTCACCCATCAAGGTCAACAAAGCATGCTTCCAGCTTAGAGCCTTCCATCCACTGGCCTGGGCCACAGCAGCTAAAGATGGTTTAATATAAACTGCATTAAATCACGAAGATAAAAATGCCTTGCCTACCCACTGAAGTTCAAGGCTCACAACTATATTTCCTGGCCCTACCAAAAGCCTCTCTGCATGAGTATTTGTCTTCCCCAGCTCCATACTTTTGCTTAATTTTTAGTGTGGGAATTTTCATTTCCCAGCCCATGAAATGTTGCGGTCATTGACAATGCACCAAAGTATAGCCTCCTTTCTGGGTTTATAACAAATTAAGATAAAAGTTAAACAGTAGCAAATGAGAGGTCAAATGCCATCTTTTTTAAGGATAAACACTGGGTTGAGGATGACTTTCTTAAGAGTCAAATGGATTTCCTAAATTTGATCCCAAGAAATAAGGTGACTGGGGGTGTCTGGGTGGCTCAGTCAGTTAAGTGTCTGACTTCAGCTCAGGTCATGATCTCATGGTCCATGAGTTCAAGCCCTGTATTGGGCTCTGTGCTGACAGCTCGGAGCCTGGAGCCTGCTTTGGATTCTGTGTCTCCCTCTTTCTCTGCTCTTCCCCCACTCACGCTCTGTCTTTCTCTCAAAAAATCAATAAACACTAAAAAAAATAGAAAAAAAAAGAATTAAGGTGACTGACCCCTCTAGTCACTGGCAATGCAGGACTGAGCCCAACCCCCCCCCCATGAGAAGCTTTCTAGGGAAGACTTGGGTCATAGAAAACAAGGATATATTCCCACACCCTGTGGGCATTTCATTCCCAAAGAAAATGATAGATAAGGTGTTTGAGCTCAGCTGTGTCACTCCACTTCCCCTCAAGGGTGAGTGAGCTGTGGAGAGATGCCAAGGGTAATAAACTAGTTGAACTTCCTCAATGCAGCAGGAGTCAGGAGTAGGGAAGAAGTGTTCCCATTCAACACCAGCGGAGATAGGGGCTCAAATAACTTTTGTGGTTTAATCAGTAAAAACATATATTAGGTGCTATTACTCCACCTCAGTATTTTTTCCTTTTAGTTCTTGTGTTTGCCTGCTGTACTGGATGATGTATGGATCAATACATAGTAATTTTGCAGAGATGATGGGATAAAGCATTTATAGGTGGCTTACCATGAACTCTAATGGTGCTCACATAAAATGTATGCCATATATCGTGCCTGTATTTTAATCCTACTAATTAAGACTCAGACTGAAAATGTTTCTAAACCTTAAAGCTTGAGAAAAAAAATAATGGCCTTTTTTAAATGATCTTTTTGCATTGTTTTCTACTCAAAGGGAGTAAAATATCCATAAAAACAACTCAATTTATTTTCAAACTGTAACTTCCTTTCAGACTTCCAATTTAAAGGCCAGTAAATGGATACCTAGCATTGACCTTAACACATTAATGTTGCATTTTAAAAGCAGGGTAATATAGGGCCAGGTGATGTTTCTCAGATTTAGAAGTCTGATCACTTAATAATATCACTGTCCCTATCACTGGGCAGTATCAAGTGCCTGCTGACCTGGAGGCTGGTGTTTGGGGTGAGTGTAACCAAGATACAGAGGGAACTGGTGAGGCTAGCTGACCCTTTAGAAAGTCTTAGGACCTATGATATAAAACTGTGCCAACTGGCAGGTTTCTCCACCCAGGATGCCCACAGAAAGGGGTGGTGAAAAAGAAGTGGTATGCCTCTATTTGCCCATTGATGGTCAGCCGCCATTTTGCTGGTAGAGTGGGCTATAGGATCTGGGTTGCAGTAGGTGACTTCTAATTTTTTTTTTTTTTTTTTATAGTAGTTAATGACAAGAGTTAGGATTCTGTTGGTCACCTTGAAAACTCACCAAGGTTTTGCTCATTTCTTTTGGTGGTCCCAGCAGGGAAGTCCATTGGCCAGTGAAGGGAAAGGAGGAAGGTGGAGAGATGAGCTGTGGAAGAATGAACACGCGAGCATTGCCTTCGGGACTTACATTCCAGCCAGGGAAACAAGCAGGTGTACACAGTCATTTGAAGAGTGCCAGAAGTTTGGTCATTTGAAAGAGACAATTTAAGGGCCCATAAAATACTTTGGTCACATCACTTGCTATCCCTGAGACTTTTATCCTTTCTGTGTCTAAATTCCTTCATCTGTCGTAAGGGTGTCCTAATAGTACCTCTTAGAATTGAGAAGATTATATGAGATGATGCTTATCAGGTGCTTGCGATGTCAGCTTTAAAACACTACATGCTAGACTGGTGGCTAGGTGGCCACCTGTCTAATATCCATTAAAATATTGTAAAGCATTGTGCCTGGATCGTGTTTTCTCGGGTTCCTGCAGGAGAAGTTTATTGAGTTCATATTCTCAGTGTAAAATGCAAAGTGAGGTTTTTCATACTAATGTAGGTGGAAATTGGTTCCAACTTTCTGGAAAGGAACTCGAGGACATGTATCAAATCGTCTTAAGATTTTTCCTGGTTCTATTCTAACTGAATAATTCCACTTACAGAAATTTATCCATAGGAAATAGTTATGGGTATATGAGAGGATTTATCTTCAGCATTGCTCTTATTTGCTGTATTCTCCCAAAAAACATCCTTAAACTACAATAACAGGAAGTTAGTTAAATAAATTATGATATAGAAATACAGTGAAATATGAAATACAGCTATTTCAAGGGCTATTTAATGGGGAAACGCTTTCATATTGTAGCATTGTATGAAAAAAGTACAGGGTGTTCAAGATTTTATTGAAAGTTTGTACTAAAAAATGACATTCATAATTATCATGATTCCAGTTATGTGGTTCATGATATATTATGTAGTTAAGGAAAATAGGTTACAAAACAATATTATGGTACAATTCTAATTTTATATAAAAATATATTTCTAGGGGCGTCTGGGTGGCTCAGTCAGTTAAACCTCCAACACTGGCTCAGGTCACGATCTCACAGTCCCTGAGTTTGAGCCCCGTGTTGGGCTCTGTGCTGACAGCTCAGAGCCTGGAGCCTGCTTCAGATTCTGTGTCTCCCTCTTTCTCTCTGCCACTCCCCCACTTGCACTCTGTGTGTGTCTCTCTCTCTCAAAAATAAAAATAAACATAAAAAAATTTTTTTTAAATGTATATTTCTAGATGACATTGGAACACTAAAAATCAGATGTGAACAATGATTATTTCTGGAAGCTGAGATCATGTATGATTTTTTTTTTTAACGTTTATTTATTTTTGAGACAGAGAGAGACAGAGCATGAATGGGGGAGGGTCAGAGAGAGGGAGACACAGAATCTGAAACAGGCTCCAGGCTCTGAGCTGTCAGCACAGAGCCCGACGTGGGGCTCGAACTCACGGACCGCGAAATCATGACCTGAGCCGAAGTCGGCCACTCAACCGACTGAGCCACCCAGGCGCCCCAGATCATGTATAATTTTAATCTCATCATTTATGTTTTCCCGTATTTACTGATTTTCTTTTAAAATGTAAAATTAAGAAAAATTAAAATTTAGTTTTAATTATACAAGTGATAACACACATATATTCTCTGTAATAAAGCATTCAAACAATGTAGAAGTATAGAGTAAAAAGTGGGAAGTTTGTTTTTCATTGTGTTACCTCCAAGTGCCACAAATACCGATTGACGCTTACTAGTTACATTTTTGGGGAATCTCTTCATAACCCTTTCTGGGGGTTCAGGAACACCACACTGCATTCTCTACACCCTTCTACAGATTGCAAGCCGGAGTGGCTGCTTTCAGCCATTTTTTTCTGGGCTCTTCTGGATGCAGTGTTCGGATGAATGTGAGGCTCCTCTGAGGCTTTTGCAGTCCCCTGGCTGAGCCAAGGAAATAGGATCTCCCTGGGAATTCCTTATGACCCTCCCTTCCACTCTTCTGACCCCAAGGGCATCTGATATTGTGTCCTTTTCTTCTTTCTTCCTCCTCCTCTTCTCTCAATCAAAAATGTTCTCACTTCCTCCTTAGGTGGGTATTAACTGTTGAATTTTCTGTATGTTTGGATTTTGAAATTTTTAGGCTCAGCTGGCCAAGCCTTGGTTTATAAGGGAATCTTTGGAATGATATTCATTCTCAATATATTTTGGCTTTCAAGACTTTGTCCTTTCCTTCTCTTCCCTCACTCCCTTCTTTCCTCTCTTTCTGCTATGGACAAAAACTTTCTCATTTATAAATCCCCTGCCTAACACTGAATCATTTTTTTCATTTTGTATTTTTGCTGAAACAATCCTCAGTCTCTTGTTGAATTGGAAGAAATTCACATACAAGGAAGGGGGGAAAAAGAGCACAGAAACATATTTAAAAAATTTTTCCTTCTAAAGCATAGAATTAAAAAAGGTTGTATTGTACAGATAGATTTTTTTAGGTCAGATTTACAGGTAGTAAATTCACCCTTTTTAGGTGTGCAATCAATGGTCTTTGTCAAAGTCATACAAAATAGTGTAACCAAGACCACAACCAAGATGTGGAACGTTTTCATCACTCCCAACAGTTTCTTCGTGTCCCTTTGTAGTCAACTTCTTCCCCCAACCTCAGCCTCTGGCAGCCATTGATGTGATTTATAGTTTTGCCTTTTCTATAATGTGATATAAATTACAGTAGGTAATGGCTTCTTTCACTTAGCATAATGCTTTTGAGATTCATCAGTGTTGTACATGAGTAGTTCAATCTTTTATTGCAAGGTAGCATTACATTGTATGGATATAGAATAATTTGTTTATCCATTTATCAACTGATCATTTAAGTTGTTTCTAGTTTTTTGACAATTATGGACAAAGCTACTATATAAACATTCACAAAAAGTTCTTTCTGTGGACATATATTTTCGTTTCCCTTCATTAAATATCTAGAAGTGGGGTTGCTGGGTAGTATGCATATATGGTTAACTTTAAAAGAAATGTGAGAATGTTTTCCAAAGTGACTATGCCATTTTGCATTATCACCAGCAAAGTTTGAGAGTTCCAATTACTCCACATCTGTAATAATACTTGGTATTGTCAGGTGTTTTTCTTCTTTTTCTTTTTTTTAAATCTTAGCTTTTCTAGTAGGTATGTAGTAGAATCTCACTGTGGCCTCAGTTTGTGGTTCCCTAATTTTTAATGATGTTTAGCATTATTTTGGGTATTTATCTAACACTGGTATCTCTTCTTTGGTGAAGCACCTATTTAAACAATTTGCCCACTTTAAAAAAATTGTTTTTTTTTTTCCATTATTGAATTGAAAGCGTTCTTTATATATTTTGAGTACAAGACTTTTATCACATATGTGTTTTGTGAATATTTTCTTCCAGTTTGTGGTTTGTGTTTTCATTTACTTAGTAATGTCTTTCAACGAACACTAGTTCTTAATTTTGTTGAGGTCCAGTTTATTGATTTTTCCCTTATACAGCTCGTGTTTTTTGTGTAATACCTAAGAAATCTTTGTGTAACCCAAGATTGCGAATAATTTTTTCTGTGTTTTCTTATAGAAGTTTTATGGTTTTAGGTTTTACGTTTAGGTGTATGATACATTTTGAGTAAATTTCTTGTACATGGTGTATGTTAAGGTTTATACTTTTACATATGGAGAACCAAACGTTCCAGCACCATTAATTGAAAAGACTATCCTTTCTTCATTGTATTACCTTGATACCTTTGTCAGAAATCATTTGACCATATACGTATCAGCTTACTTCTGGACTTTATTCTGTTCTGTTAATCTATATGTCTTTCATTATGCCAACACCATACTCTCTTGATTTGTAGTTTTATAGGATGTCTTGAAATAAAGTAGTGTAAATTCTCCAGCTTTGTTTCTCCAAAATTATTTTGGCTATTCTAAGTCCTTTGCTTTTCTGTGTAAAGATAAATATCCGGCTAGTCAATTTCTACAAAAAGAAGTAGGCTGGAATTTTTATTGGGATTGCATTTAATTGATAGATCATATTGGGAAGAATTAATAGTTTAGCAATATGGAGTCTTCCCATCTATGAAAACCGTACATATGTTTATTCATTTAGGTCTTTTTTTGATCTATCTCATCGTTTTATAGTTTTAGCATACAGATTGGGCACATGTGTTGTTAGATCTATCCGTAAATATTTTATGATTTTTGATGCTATTTTAAATGGAAACTTTTTATTTAAGATTTCAGTTTTCAATTTTTTCACTGCTAATTTATAGAGATGAAATTGACTTCTGTATATTGGCCTTGTATTTTGCAGCTTTGGTAAACCCGCTTATATTCTATTAGCATTTTTGTAAATTTTTGAGACTTGCCTTGTAGAGAATTTTATTTCTTTATTTCCAGTTTTCTTATGTTACATTGTTTTTGCTGTTTCACACAGGCCAAACCCTCCAGTAAAATATTTTTTTAAAAATTTTTTTTTAACGTTTTATTTATTTTTGAGACAGAGAGAGACAGAGCATGAACGGGGGAGGGGCAGAGAGAGAGGGAGACACAGAATCGGAAGCAGGCTCCAGGCTCTGAGCCATCAGCCCAGAGCCCGACGCGGGGCTTGAACTCATGGACCGCGAGATCGTGACCTGAGCTGAAGTTGGCCGCTTAACCGACTGAGCCACCCAGGCGCCCCTCCAGTAAAATATTTAATAGAGTAGTAAAAGTAGACATCCTTGATATGAATATTTTCAATCTTTTGAATTATTGTCAGTTTACAGATGGATATGGTGTGTCATTTTTAAAATTTTCATTTCCTTACTACTAGTGAAGTTGAATGTCTTTTAATATATTTATTGACTTCAATTTTTTTTTTTTTTTAGAATTGCCTCCATATATCCTTTGTAAAATTTCCCTTCACTTGTTTAGCTTCTCTTATTTGATTTGTACATACTTCTGATGCATTCTGGTTATTAGTCTTGTGCACATTGCAACTATTAAGATGTTGCTCAATTTAATATGGTCAGCTTTGGGATGTAGAAGTTTTAAATGGTATGGAGTCAGAAGTGTCAGGCTTCTTATCCTTTTATGATTTCTGAGTTTGTAGCTTGCTCACAAGGGCTTTTCCATTCCAAGACAATACAAATATTATTTTATAATTTATTCTGACACTTTTATAGTTTTACGTTTTTTCTTTTTTTAAATTTAATTTTTAATTTTTAAAAAATTTACATCCTAATTAGTTAGCATATAGTGCAACAATGATTTCAGGAGTGGATTCCTTAGTGCCCCTTACCCATTTAGCCCATCCCCCTTCCCACAACCCCTCCAGTAACCCTCAGTTTGTTCTGCATATTTATGAGTCTCTTCTGTTTTGTCCCCCTCCCTGTTTTTATATTATTTTTGTTTCCCTTCCATTATGTTCATCTGTTTTGTCTCTTCAAGTCCTCATATGAGTGAAGTCATATGATTTTTGTCTTTCTCTGACTAATTTCACTTATCATAATACCTTCCAGTTCCATCCACGTAGTTGCAAATGGCAAGATTTCATTCTTTTTCATTGCTGAGTAGTATTCCATTGTCTATATTTACCACATCTTCTTTATCCATTCATCCATCGATGGACATTTGGGCTCTTTCCATACTTCGGCTATTGTTGATAGAGCTGCTATAAACATGGGGGTGCATGTCTCCCTTCGAAACAGCACACCTATATCCCTTTGATAAAGGCCTAGTAGTGCAATATAGTTTTACTTTTTAACATTTAGCTCTTTATAGTCCATCTGGATTTTTTTCTTTCTGTGTGGTGTCAGAAGGATGTAGCTTTATAGTTGTGTAAATGATTAACCAGTTGTCTCAACTCTCATTCAATTGAATATCTTATATTTTCTCCACCACCTTGAAATGCCACATTTATCTTAAAAATTTTTTTAAATATTTATTTATTTATTAAAAAAATCTTTAATGTTTATTTAATTTTGAGAGAGAGAGAGAGAGAGAGAGAGAAGCAGAGAGAGGGAGACACAGAGTCCAAAGCAGACTCCAGGCTCTGAACTGTCAGCACAGGGCCTGATGTGGGGCTCAAATTCACCAACCATGAGATCATGACCTGAGCCGAAGTCAGATGCTTAACCGACTGAGCCACCCAGGGGCCTCAATGTTTAATAATTTTTGAGAGAGAGAGAGCAGGAGCGGGAGAGGGGCAGAGAAAGAGGGAGACACAGAATCTGAAGCAGGCTCCTGGCTCTGAGCTGTCAGCACAGAGCCTGACGTGGGGCCTGAACCTATGAACCATTAGATCATGACCTGAGCCAAATTTGGACGCTTTACCGACTGAGCCACTGAGGCACTCCTCCATATTTATCTTTTACTAAGTATGTTCATATCAACGAAGTTCATATATTAATGAGTGTCTTTCTGGATTCGGATTTTTGTCCCTTTGCCCTATTTTTCTACATTTTTGCTAGTATCATATGATTTATTGATTGGTTGATTTTTGAGAGAGAGCATAAGTGAGCAAGGGGCAGAGAGAGAGAGGGATGGAGAGAGGGAAAGAGAGTCTCTGGAGCCTGAAGTGGGGCTCGAGCCCACCAACCGTGAGATCATGACGTGCGCGGAAGTTGGATGCTTAACCAGCTGCTCCACCCAGGTGCCCCTAGTACCATATGATTTTTACTTCTAGAGAATTTCCTATGTTTTGCCATCTCATAGAGGAATTCTGTGGCAGTCCTGTGGAGAGGCTTGACTCAACTTCCATTCCGATCTTTTCCAAAAGTATTGGCTAAAGGTCACATTGCCTAGGTTTTCTTGCAGTTGCAGTTCTGTTTGAAATTTAGTTTTTACTTTATTTTTTAAAAGTGTTTGTTTACTTTTGAGAGACACAGAGAGTGAGTAGGGGAGGGGCAGAGAGACAGAGGGAGACACAGAATCCCAAGCAGGCTCCACACTGTCGGTACAGAGCCCATCATGGGGCTAGAACCCATGAACTGTGAGATCATGACCTGAGCCGAAATCAAGAGTCGGATGCTTAACTGATCGAGCCACCAAGCACCCCTGAAGTTTACTATTTAGAAGGCAAAAGCGGAATACAGTATTTTGGAGGCTGTTCTTTACCATCTGTGCTGGTGAGCACAGAGGGAGACACATTTGGTTTTTCTACAGTGATTATAACAGTGGTGCCATTCTCTAGCTCCCACGGTCTGGTGTAGATTGTGTCGAATGGGGGGCATTACGCAGTTAGCAACTTTATGACTCTGTGAGGCAGCTGCTCCATTGGTGGCCTAATTCTGTATTGAGCCCTTGGGAGGTGTCCCTGGAAATTCAGCCTAGGTTCTGTTTTGTTCACCTTCCCAGTGGATCTGGTACGGCACTTAAGATCTGGAATGATTCTCCTTGTGCTAATTGGATGGATTTTGTTTTCTGAAATGAGTCCTGACACAATACAACTGCCATCACATTTATTCTTTTATCATTTGGGAGGTAGGGTGCAAGGAAGACCTAATTATAATAATGTTCTTTGTCGTTTTTGCCTTTTGTACCAATGTATGCATTCCTACCACTGCTAAAATCCAAGTTCACAAACCTTGTGAGGGATGCAAATTGTATTGTAGATTTTGTAGGGAGGTGGATCAGACTAGTGTTTGCATACCTCTTGGTAAAACTTAGGAAAAATTCTGCATAGAGACCTCAGTTTTCCTACCAAAGTTCATCTCAGTTGTTATTTTACAAATTTTTTTCCAGTTCTTCCCCTATAAGTCTCTCTTGCCTTCTGAATCCTTCATTCCCACGTGTCATTTGGTTAAGTTTACTGCAATATTAACATACTTCAGGATAAACAAACTCACAGTGAGATGTTTCCTTGAAAGAAAGAAAAGAAATCACACAGGTGTGCACTGTTTTGAGTAACTGATTTCACAGCATGAGGTTTAGAATTCTTTGCAGTAGTTGGCAAGCGTTCTTTTCAAATTTGCAAAGACCTTTAGATTCCTCAGGATTAGATTCTTCAGGATGTATCTGTGTCAGTTATTAAAATATTGTCCTTACGATCCAAACCTACCCTTGATACTTTGCTTTGTGATGTTGGGGCTGGGACCGCAAACCGCGTTTCCGCTTTGCTAGTCGCTCTCCGCTAGATTCTGTCGGTAGGGGGCACTAGAGGGAGCCTGGACGGTGCAGGCGGGAGAAGGACTTTAGGCTTTGCCTTCTGATTCTGAGAGCACCATCCCAGCAGTTTCTTTACACTGGCAGCGGCAGTTATTCCCTTAGTGGCAGCTGAGTCCATTTTGTACTTACTCTAACACGTGTAAAACCATCTTCATCGTGTGTCCCCTCAGAGATCCTGGCTGATGCCCCCAGGGTATTGTCCATCCTGTTCGCTATTGTATCTCCAGCCTCTAGAACAATGCTCAGTTACAGAAAGTGCCTAATAAATATTTTATGAATGAATGAATAAATTTAGACAGACCAGAAATATGGTAGATTTCAAATGTCAAAAAAATTCTCTCCTCAGCTCCTCTAAATCCAGACACTGTCATAGGGGCTTTGCATTAATCTTACTAGAGTAGGCATTCATTGCTCCATTTTTAGATGAGGAAATTGAGGTTCAAAGGCTTAAGTAGATCAAATAACCAGCTCTACTATCTTATACACAACAGAACTGGGGCTCAAACACTGCATCCCATCTGAGTCCTAAACCTGGGCTCTTCCCCCATCCGCTATAATAATTGTGATATTTTAAGGACCCATGGGGAGAATCATTGACAAATTATATATATTCTGCTGTTACACATATACACATTGAATATGTAACAATGGGGAGAAACATTTGTTAGGAATAACACTATTATAATTTTCATGTATCTAATGAAAACTCATGGAAATCGGTAATAAAAGAGGCTTTATAAAGTGTGAGAATGAGTCACAGCATACATTCTGGGGAGTCAGGAGATGTGGGTTCTATTTCTGGCTCTGAGGCTGATTAGCTCTTTGACCTTGGGTGTGTCTGAGGACCTCCTTGTGTCTCACTTCTCTCATCTACAAGGTGAGGGAGCCGGTCTCTAGGACTTCTGATGCATATACTGCTTACCCTTCTAACTTGGTAATTCTCTCCGTGATATACAAATGAAGGAGCTTATCCCGTGTAGGCAATGGGAACCCTCCAACTGCACGTCAGGTTATAAATAAATAAAAACTTAGACCCACTGTTCTTCCTTTAAAATGTTTGTGTTGCCACTCAGAAAATCTATTCTTAAAATTTCTGACTCTGCTCTAAAAGGAATTCGCAAAAACATTAAGTAATGTAACATTTTTTTAAAAGCTAGATTGAGGCTAAAATGATTTCTTAAGGTCTGTATTGCTTAGAAACTGTCTATTTTTCACATTGAAAAATTGAATGGAAGATTCTGTTTTCTGTTACTGGCATCATGGAAGGATCTACTGAGAAGTTTATTCAGTTAGGTGAATGAAGTAAGGCTTTTTGTTTATTTGTCCTTGAATTATTTCTAAAAGGAGGCACTCAAATATTTTGAATAAATTCCCTCCTCTTTGTGGCTTTGTAACTCAGTTATTATTTGGGGGATCCATCAAAAGGTTTTTAAAAATGACTCAATCTGAGGCACCTGGGTGGCTCAGTCCGTTGAGCGTTCAACTTCGGCTCAGGTCATGATCTCATGGTTCGTAGGTTCAGGCCCCCACGTCAGGTTTGTCTCCTCTCTCTCTCTTTTTAATGTTTATTTATTTTTGAGAGACAGAGACAGAGCACAAGCAGGGGAGGAGCAGAGAGAGAGGGAGACAGAATCTGAGACAGGCTCCAGGCTCTGAGCTGTCAGCACAGAGCCCCACGTGGGGCCCGAACTCATGAGCCATGAGATCATGACCAGAGCCGAAGTCGGATGCCCAACTGACTGATCCACCCAGGCACTCCCGCTTGCACTCTCTTGAAAATAAATAAAACATTAAAAAAATGACTCGATCAATTAAAAAGAATAGTTGCATCACAAATTAAAATCAGTGAAATCTCTGTCCATTAGTTGAGTATGTGGGGCGGGGGGCCCTTGACATTCTCATGGATTTAGGGATCTCTGGAAACTGTGAGCACGGTAGTGTATGGGTAAATAAAGATGCTGTCTCCTTTCCCCCAAAGGTGCCATTTCTCTCTCCCACCTCCAGGGGAGACAGTGAAAGAGAGGAGGGCAGAATGTCAGTACAAAGAGCCCTGGACTGGGACTCGGCAGACCTGAGTTCTAGTTCCACCTTGGTCAGGGCTTTGTTGTTACTTCGGGCAAGTGACCATGTTTCTCAGGACCTCGCCTGTGAAAGGAAGATTGGACGAAAACTATGCCTGAGACCCTTTCTGGGTCTACTAATATATGACTTTAGAACTGAATTTTGGAAACAGTTGTAGTCCAAAGGAGACTGGACGAAGGGAGGCTAGTTGAAGAACTTGATTCAACAGAGGGCTCTTATGAATAAGGAACACTTGAAACTGAATAGACAGCCCCCTACAGCCATGTGCTTCCAGCAGATAGGCCATGGCACACGGCTTCCTTTGGCTGGCATCACGTTCCAGATAGGTAAGCCTGTCCCGGGTGATTTTAACGGAGGCCTAACTAGGCTTTTCCAGAGGAGTCAGGAGAGGGTTTTAATCTGGTACAGGCTGTTTGACTAATTGGCTTTGCACAGCTTGTCCTGGGAGTAGCAGAACAAGAGCCAGTTCTCCCAGGAGGAGAAATACTATTTGTTCGAGCAGTTATATTTAATAACCTAAGACCTCCCGGGACAGAGGCTGATATGAGAAAATGTTATTTATTCTCCTTTCACAATCCAAAGTGTCACATTCTTCTAGGTCAAAGTTGTGTCTTTCTTTTCCACCTGATTTGAACGCAGATAATTTCTATCTTAGTAACCTCCAAGAATCCTATCCAACAAGGACAGAAAGAGAAAAAAAAGGGCTATAGAAAAAATGCCTTAGGTTACACATTTTCAAATCACATGTTTATTGAGGTGTTGATGCAGTAAAACCAGTGTCCAGATAATGGTTTCATTCATTCTAGACTTTCAATCTATTTGTTGTATTATAGTTAGTGATATTGAAGAGTCCTGAGCCTAAGGGGCCTTTAGAGACATTCCTGAATATTCTCAATTGATAGGTATGCTGAGGAATGTGGAGATGATGTGATTTATTAATGGGGGACATCTAAGGGACTGATTCGATTTAAGCAGTAAGCAGCTTTTAAGAGAGGGCTGCAGGAAAATACAGGACCTGAATACAGTTGAAACGAAAGCTGAAGACTAAGCAAGCATGAGTTGCTGTGCCTAAATCTGTTAAATACCACCTTAGAATAGTGGGCAGCTAAATGGAGCCAAACTGTCCACAAACATATGTCAGTATATGTAATACATGTATATGTATTTAACATGATGAAGGTGGTATCCCAATCAGTGGGAAAGGAGGTATATATATATATGAGTTACATATTATATATACTTAAAATATATTAATATTTATTATATATTTATATGTATATTTATATTCTCTATGTTTCTAGGATTATAATATTCACATTATAATATTAATATGGCCTATGAGCCCCTGTTTTCTCTGAGAGTGTTAAACTTAATCTGGCTAATTCTCGGTAACTCAGTCACTTCTCCAAGAACTCAGTCTCTCAGGGCTTTTCTTTCCTCTGTCTTCCCTGCACACCGGGCCCACCTAGTTCCTCCACGGGGTCAGGCATGGCCTTAGTGTGGGAATTCAGTCTCAGAAGTGAATCCTTCTGCTAGCCCTACCAAGGCGAGGCTTGTCAGGTGGTTGGCTTCTCTGTCCACTGTGTCTACTCCGAATGTCCCTGGCTGAGGAGCTCTCTCCCTCCTGACTCGGGGCAGCCTCACTGCCGCCTCTCGGGCTCCGCTGCTCACGCCACAGCCCTGCCCCAATCTGCCCTTGCCCCGGCCAGGCCCACCTTCCATTTTCTGTTACTTTCCGCAGGTCTTTTTTTTGGGGGGGGGGGGGCGGCTACGGAAAGCACCCAGATCTATCACTCTCTCGGGCCCTCGTGGGGAGCTCTGTTCTTAAACCCACGGTGCTGCCATTTTTACTCTAATGTGGCTGCTCCAAGTGGCTCTGGGCACCTGAATGCTGAATCCTTGGAGTGTTTGTCCTTCACAAACTCATCTGGGTTTCCATCCTGGGGCTCTTGTGTTTGGCTCCTAGCTCCTCCCAGTCCAGAAGGGATTCTTACTTCCGTTCTTATAGGTCTCACTCGTGCTTCTGTACCCTCTGCTTACTAGTTTAAAATCTGTGCTTCTGATCTTCCAGGGTTTTTTTTTTTTTTTTTACCTCTTGAAATGAGAAGCTCTTGAAAGATCAAAAGGACTTTGTCTTCAAGAATGCTTTTTCTACTTTGGATTTGAAAAGGCTATTTTTATACTCAAAGCCAAGAATTTGAATATATGTACATATATATGTGTGTGTGTGTGTGTGTGTGTATATATACATATACACACACACACATATATACACACATATATATGTATATATATATATACATATACACACACACACATATATATGTATATATATGTATTCAAATATATTAAAAATATTTTATGTAAATACGTGTGTGTGTGTATGTATGTATGTATGTATTTATCATTTTGCTTGTTTGTTTTGGAGTTCCCCCCTCCCTCTCTGGTGCAATAAGCCAATGTGAATTTTAGGTAATTATAAAAAGAATGACACTAAAGATCATATAGATAAATATAAATGTTTGGTCTCAGGATAAAAATAAATTTTTTCCTAAACTTAAAAGTAACAGAAGAAATTACAAGAAAAATGCTAGTGGTTTGGATCACATCAAGATTAAAAGTACGACATCAAAAAAAGCATGCAATACTAAAGGAAAAAAAAAATAGTCTGGAATGTTCTTTACCCAAATGTTAGAGATAAGTGATGAATAACCTTTATATATAAAGAATTCATACATATCAATTAAAACACTGAGACACCATAAAAATAAATGAGCAGAGCATAGAAGTAAGAGGAGGTATTAGTGACTAATAAAATCACATATCAAATATATGGAAATTAAAAGGATACACATTAAAACCAAGCATACTTAGTTCTGGTTAGTGTATTCCAATCAGTGCATCCTCATATTGCTAAAAGGTGTGAAAATTCATATGGCTTTTTTTTTTTTTTTTAATCTGGTACCAAACTGAGACCAGGACCTTTTTGGTAGCAAATTGAAATTCAGACCCTTTGGTTCCACTTCTAGGAATTTAGAAAAAAAAAAAAAGGGTGGATGCAAAAGAAAAATGAAATTGTTGGTGGGATAATAGTTCATAAATTATGAAACATTCATTTGCGGGAATCTTATGTAGCCATTAAAATATTTCTAGGGTTTTTAATGACTTTGTTGTATAATATAGAAAAGAAGAAGCAAGAGCTGGGTCTATGGTATAATCTCAACAATATATAATATTTTTTATAACAAAGAAAAGATTGGATGAAATGTGACATCGGGGGGTTATTTTAGGAGAGTGGCATTATGATGGTTGTTACTGTCTTCCTTACTTTTTTAAATCTTTCATAATGATCATATATTGCTTTTATAGTTAGTAAAAAAAAAAAGTATTCTTAGGATAAGTGTAGACAATTATACTCTCTTTTGGGCAAACGCTGAAAAGGCTTCTATAAAATGCCACTTTCTTTTAACATCCTACTCATCAGTCTATTTATTTAGTCTCCATCAGTAAGAGAAATTTTATGACCTGTAAGCATAAAGTAATATAAAATAGGAACAACAAAAATTAAAATTACATGGATGAGAGGATTTCCAAAAATGTTAAAAATGAATACCTTTTAGAAGACAGATGTCTTTGACATTCTGAAAAAAGTCTCAAATCTTTGGCAAGCTATCAAGTGACATCAGCTATTTGTGAAACTGAGCAGCCTTGCGATTGTACTTTACCCTTTACAATGCACATGCACACGCGTTGTCTCACTTCTTTGTTAATCCTCACAACACTCTGGGACAGGAACAATTACCATCATTTCCAACTTAACCACTGGAAAGCCAATGCAGGGCTTTTAGGTGGTAGGAACATACGTCAAATCTAGATCTTCTCATGAGAAATCCCAGGCTTACTCCATTGTACTGCACCATTTCTCTAATGTTCTCAAGGAATCCAGGAGAGTCCTGAGAACAAAAAAGAAATGTAAAATAAATTTTTGTTGCAAGATATTTTAGATGTGAAGCTCTCTTTTAATTTTTGAGAATGTGATGCCATCTGGAAGCGGTATCCCATTTTAAAGCTCAGATGGTGAGTCATGATTTCCTGACCCATATATATTGTGTACTAGTTTTGTTTCTTCTTTTTCCTAAGATTCTCTCTACCAGACAGGAGACAGATGGCTGAAACATTGTGACATCCAGGGCTGTTGTATTGCACAACTGCAGGGAGCACCATTCATATCATAGTCTATGTGAATGGCACCTTCTGGAATTGTGCAGTGCCCAGCCTGTCCAGCTGTACACGGCCCTAGTGAAACTAGGATAATTCCTACCTTTCATTAGTACTCAGTTCAGGTAGAGTTAGTCCTGAGGATGATGGCCAGCAAGGGGTCTAAATCTTTGCATTTTGAATTTTGCCACATCTACTATGGACATTGCACTCTCCCTAAATCCATGGTGATATATGTAGCACAGAGGACACTCTAAGAAATAAAATGTTTTATTGCTAGCTAAGCTACACTTTCCTTAACTTCACTCAATGGTTCTCAACCCTGGGCACACTGGCAATGTCTGGAGACATTTTTGATTGTGACAACTGAGTATTTAGTGCTGTTGGTATCTGGTGAGTGGAGAGTCCAGGGATGCTACTAAAATATCCAAAAGAGCATAGGACTCTCCCTCACAGCAAAGAATTGACTGGTTCCAAATCTCAACAGCGCAGACATCCCAGCTGTATTCCCTTCTTGATCAGCTGGGCCCATTTATGAACCTTGAAAAATTTCTTGTTTGTTTTTTTTTTTTTTTTCTACCTCCAGTAGAAGGTTAGGAGGCCTCTTTCCCTAGATTTACACCCTGTGGTTTCCTCTTGGGGATTCTTTATTTCCACTTAGAAAGAAGCAAAAGTTCTTCTTGAGGAGAGTTTTCCTGAACCACTTATCCATGGCCCTATTTCCCCGTAAGTTTTGGTGCCGTAGTGGTGTGAAAGATTTCTTTTGGTGGGAGGAAGTACATGGTTGGAAAATCCCTCACAGTGCAAGAAGGCATGGATTATGAGCACCCCCTGAGAGCTCTTACTGCTTTGATCCTTGGATCCTTATAAGTGGAAAAGAAAGAATGCACACCTCTAAGGGAATGAAGGACTTAGCCTGAAGCTGACCATTGATATACTTTTGAATTCTCTCATTTTGTCTTAAAAATACATGTAAATATTTTTCTACTCTTAATATCCATATTAATTTTTATATATTTTAATTTTTTTTAACATTTATTTATTTTTGAGACAGAGAGACAGAGCATGAATGGGGGAGGGGCAGACAGAGAGGGAGACACAGAATGGGAAGCAGGCTCCAGGCTCTGAGCCATCAGCCCAGAGCCCGACGCGGGGCTCGAACCCACGGACCGTGAGATCGTGACCTGAGCTGAAGTCGGATGCTCAACCGACTGAGCCACCCAGGAGCCCCTTTATACAGTTGTTTTAAATGATCAGACACCTCATTTTGTTTCTCCATGTCTTTGAATAAAATCGAAACTCCATGAACATGCATGTGCTTACCCAGTTGCTTTGCCGATATGGCCATGTAGAATTTTCCTCCATTGCCCCCCTTCACGGGGCTTGTAGATAATCACCCCATAAGGAGAGAATACCTGATTGCTTTTGGTTGGGCCAGTGTTAGAGATGTTGAACTGTGCTGTGGCGTCCAGTGCATCTGAATCGAAAGGAGTGGTCATCATGGTATCTGAACTCTTAGGAGGGAGGTGTTGAATACACCACTGGATCCATTGTGAATGACAAAAGGGTTCTGAATACTTTCAGAAGGGGAGGAATGAAAGGAAAATAGCTGTAGTCTTGGGACTAGATTTTCAGCAAGAAACACTGTGACAGTGTTTCAGCCAGAAAGTGGGGGACTCTGCCTTGCTAGGTAAGGTACCAGACTGGTTTCTGCAGAGAATTCCAGGAGGAGATGCCAGAAGGCCAACCTTTGGAGAGAGGTACATGTCCTGAATCGTCAGTTATCAAAGGGATATGGCAAAGTTGGTCAAATGACTCAAGCAGCACTGGATCTGTGGACTCTAGTTGGACCCTGGCCAGATGGCCTTGAACTGACAGGAAGACAAGCAGTGTGACCTGTGTTCATGTTACCAGGCAATCAAAAACAAAGATTTTATGGCACGTGGGAACCTCAGAGAAGGTGTCCATAGAGGGTAGAACATATTAAGAAAATATTACAAGAATGAAATGTCTCAGAGACAGACTACATGTGGGTTATAGGTTATGGAGAATTTTAAGACTCCATCCACAAGAGGTCACATATTTAAGATCCAAACCCACTCTTTGTAGTGCCTTACTTAGGCTGGTTTAAAGCAAATTATTGGGATGGTAGGAAGTACAGCAGCATTTTTATCACCTAGAAGAGACAGGATGAAGTTTTCTGGTTAATGATGACATGAGGGAAATTATCCTGATAGGCAGTGGAGAAGGGGCCGTGGAACATGTAATGGACTGGATGTGTCACCACAAGGTGACATCCACTTGTGGGGATTCTCTTTTCCAGCTGCAGAATTGGTCTGAGGATCCTGAAAATTCTACCTTTTGTCACAGTTAATGAAGTGTGTTGGGGGGGAAATGGGGAAAGTTGAGGCAACAGAGAACCGTAAGGAGAGTTTGGGGGGTCAGAATATGCCACTGCAAATATGGCACTTTGGCATAAGGATTATTTTGAGCTGAAGATAATTGAGAAACAGTTGCCAAAAAAGTTCTGTACCTTTCCTACCATTGCTTAAAATCGGAGATAGAGTCTTAATCATTAGAGACAACTCTAGACTCTTAACAGCGCAGAGATGGCACTGAGATGAATCTACCCAACAAACCTTACAGACTTGAACCTTATCTTCTATTAGTTTCCCTCCATATATTTATCTTCTCAAAGTTTGCTAACTCTAGAAGCCTGCACCCTTTTCCTTTGTCTTGTCATTTCTCTACAAACTTCTTGTTCTTTGTTTAGATGCTATATAAGCCCAAGTTCTAGACCATCTCTTTGAGTTACTCATCACTGAGTTTCCTTTGCATGTGTATGTACTGTACTTGTTAATAAACTCTGTTTTTATCTCGTTAACCTGTCTTTTGTCAGTTTATTTAACAGGGTCCCCAGCTGCTGAACCTAAGAGTTAGAGGGAAAATTTTTTCTCACCTACAGGAGGAACCCACAGGATGTATCCTGACCTGTGCTCAGACATGGAAACCAGGGGTGACACAGCCCTGAAGAGGCAGGCAGGCCAAATGTTGGCTGTTCACTTGGGGCAGTGGAGTATCTAGCACCTCTAAACCTCTTAGCTGAGATCGGCAAAGTGGAAAAGATGTACAGATGCCAGAGGTGGTCACAAAATGAGCTTGGACTCCCACACTGGAGCCAACTGGCTCCCTATGGCACCAGGCTCCTTTCCTGTGGCCACTCCAGACCCCTCTCACGGAAGGGCTACTCAGCATTTCTACTCTTCCTTACCACACTTCCCTCCCACTCTGTCTCCAGACCAGTGGGATAGTACATTGTATGAGTCAGCATCTAACCAGGAAAACAGAGTCCTCATTGGATAGTTCAATAGAGGGAATTTAGTGTGGGGAAGTGGTTATAAAAGTTTTTAGAAAAGTGGTATGGCTAAACAGACAGTGAGGCAGCCCAGAGATGTTGTTCAGAGGGTACAAAGGTTGTTGTACAGGATGAATTCGTTCTGGGGATGTAAGGCACAGCATGATGACTTTAGTTAATGATACTGCATTGTGTTATTGAAATGTGCTATGAGAGTAGATCATAAGTTTTCTCACCATACGTACACATAAATGGCAAGTATATGAGGTGATGATGTGTTAATTAGCTTGACTGTGGTAATCATTTCACAATGTATTAATATATCAAAACATCACACCTTAAATATATACAATTTTTCTTTGTCAATTATAGCTCATTAAATCTGGAAATAAAATAAAAAAAAAACATTTAAAAAGAGCTTTACATGAAACACTGGAGTCTATGTAATTATGCCCCTTGCCTCACAGACATGGGCCACATGCTGTCCTCACTGTGGTTCTGTTAAGAAATAACTTCAAAAAAAGTAGCTTCTGAGTCATATGAACCACAAGCTCTGCAATCTGCCCAGCACTGCAGACTTTCTAGAATGTATTTGGTAATGTCTCTTAAGATACTTTCCCCATCACTTGGGGGTTATGATTGTCAGATCTTCTCTCTGACATCTCAGTTGGAGACCAACACTTTGATGACATATGTTGGGTGGGCTCATTGCTGTCATTTAAGAAAATGCCTCTATTCAAATCCAGATGACTAGATCCATTCTCCCAAAACATCTGTCTGGCTTATGTAAAGGGAGCTGGATGGTATTCGCAATCAAAGCTTAGAAATCTGCATGGGTCTGCAGGCTTCTCTCTTTCCAGAAAAATTAGAGGAAATGAATTCAGATTTATGTAAAGTTTTAAATCAGTCTGTCCTCATACTGTTGGGGGGTGGGTAAGTCATTTGCTCACAGGTAATCAGTGTAAAATGGTTTTCCAACAGAACACCAAGCAATTACTTCTTGGTCAAGTAAATTTTCCCACAGTTCTTATAAATGGGCAGGCTCTTCTATTTAAACATTTATCTCTCTTCTAATACTCAGGATGCAGACGAGTCTTACATCCTTTAATTAATAACATGCCCTTTGAGGTTAATGATTATACAGAATGTTGTTTCATTGTACCAAGTTTCCAGCCTGGAGTGGAGATCATGGAGTCAATGAGAAATCACATCAGCATTCATTTCAGTTATTTTTCACTAAAACCCGGTTTGGAATGAATCAAAAGGGCTTATCTGAAATTATAAATGACTATGAATACATTAAAGGGATAAAACAAGCCACCTCTTTGGAAAAAGGCAAAGGATAAATTATAAAGAATTATTAAAATATCAGTGAAGAGATTTTACAAATATTGTGCTTCTTCTTTCCTTTGCTCTTTTTTTTTCAGGTTTTGTGATCCTTTAATATATTTTCAGCTTTAGTTGCTCAGGATTAAAGGAATTACTTTTTGTGTAGTGTATTCTGATTCTTTGATAGGTCTTTCTTCAGAGACTCAGTTTAATCTTTTTCCAAACTTAACTTTCTATTAAGTCCAGCCTCCAAAATCTAATCTTGGCCTAGGAAGTCTGAACCTTATAAGAATTGTGTCAACTCCACATGTACAAACCCTCCCTCCCTCCTTTCTTCCTTCCTTCCTTCCTTCCTTCCTTCCTTCCTTCCTTCCTTCCTTCCTTCTTTCCTTCCTCCCTCCCTCCCTCCCTCCTTTCTTCCTTCCTTCCTTCCTTCCTTCCTTCCTTCCTTCCTTCCTTCCTTCCTTCCTTCCTTCCTATTCTTTCCTCTGAGGAACATCCACTTCAAGTTTCCAGGAGTGGATAGTAGCAGTTGCCTGATTACTAGAGCACGATTCAAGTCCAGCTTATTCATTACCTTTCTTCTGCATTTCCAAATTCTTCCCTGTCTTTCTCTGGACTTGTCCAAGCCATTATTGTCTGTCCCATGTCTTAGGCTTCAAACCTTTTATAGTTGGAAACACTGGCTTCTACTTTCCCCTTTTCCTTCCAATCCAATTAGCCACAAAGCCCAATTCCACCTGTGAAATATTTTTCTAAATAACAGTTTTGTTTGAGTCACTCTTCTGAACAAAAAGATTCAATGTTCTGTATTTCTTACAAAATAAAGATTAAATTCCTCAACCTGGTGTTATAGAATCTCCTTGTCTTTATTCCAGCTTAGTTTTGGCCTTATGTCTAATTTACCCATTTGTCTATTTTATGTTCATGAGAAGCCAAGTTTATAGAGGTTTCCTAATTACATCTGGTGCTAAATCAAGCTAATTTCTACCATTATTTCACTTTAATTTAAAAAATTCCACATAGTAGTGCATGGTGATTTTAGAAAACATAGAATATACAGATAAGCAAAATAAAAAAAATCTAAATTCAAACTCTCAGAGATAATTACTTCCAAAATTTTGCTGCATTTTCCTTCAGAGTGTTTTCTGCCATATGTAAACTTATAAAATGGAATTTTACTGGATTATAATCTAATTGCTTCAATAACTATATCATTGAATATAACTCCATTTCTATATTTCCATCTCTTGGCTATCAAATTTATGGATGTTTAATTATCTGATCTCTTCGTTTGGTCACTTAAGTGTTTTCATTTTTTTTCATGATTAAAAAAATGTCCTTACAAACTATATTGTAGCAAATATTTTGTGCAAGTTCTTAGTTAATTTCTTATGGTTAATTTCTATAAGTGAAATTGGTTCTTGAACATCTTTAATGTTTTCCTATAATTTCTATTTTCCAAATCTTAATAATGATTATTTTTCTTCTTTTGATCCAATTCAACTTGTTTATATTTTTATTAAAATGTGAAGATTAAACTCAGAACTATTAATCTAAGACCAGATCAGACCGGAGCTATGACAAGATAGAGATGATTCTCTGGCTCTTATAGTTTATAAGTCTTGTTAATTCCAACCAGAATTACATGAGCTGTGAACCTAACAAAACTTACTCCCAAAATGGTTTATGTTCATGTGGCGCCCCTATTCCTCTCATCTCTGAATCAGCTCAGTCACTCACCTCCGTGCTGTTGATGAAGTTGGAGTTTTGTTATTGTGATATAAACTTTGTAAGTTAAGGTGTGCCTGGCTAGCTACCAGAGGCTGTTTTTTCAAGGGCACTTGGTCCATCATTTAAGAATCCACCACTGAATGGTTGTTCATTTTATTCTGCCCTACTTAATTGAAAAAAACATTTATTGAGTCCCTTTGGTAGGTGACTCTATGTGAGGCTCTGAGGCACAGTGATGAGTAGGGCAGTCTCCCCCAAGTTGCTCAAGGTCCAGTAGGGGAGGCTGACGTGTAAATACCTAGATTCCCTCACTGTAGCCTGTGCAGCCACAGAAGCGTGTACAAGGTAGAAGAGATGGCAACTCTTTATGGAGGGTCAGGGAAGGCTTCTAAAAAGAGGTGACAGGTGAAATGTATTTTGGAGGATAAATAGGAGTTCCACATGTGGTTGTGTCATGAGGCGAGAAAAGAGAGAACAATGTTTCTAAACACAAAGGGGCCTAAAACAATATGGTGTGTTTAGAAAACCATACATATGGTGGTATTATTGGGGAAAAATGCTATGGAAAGAGGAAAGTGTGTGTTATGAGGCTTGAGGGGACAATGGCCAGAACGTGAATGGCCTTGTGCTATCATGTGCTTGGTCCGGACTCTAGAGGCACTGGTGACTTGGTGAAATTGTTGTTTGAGAAAGATGTGCCAGATTCTAACACGGTACCTGGATTTCAGATGAAAGGTACTGGAAACAAGAAAACCATTTAGGAGAGTATTATAATTATCCACAAAAGAAACGAGGGATGTATTGGGACAGGAGTGTGATCATGGTAGAAAAGCAAGAGGCCAAGGGTTCTGGACCAAGCCAGGGCCTAGGAGGCTTGAATGGGTATCACACTTAGGACTTTAAAGACAGGGAAGAGTGGTTGACTGATTCAGGAGGCTTCAGTGGGGAAACCAAAATTGGGAGCCACTCATTCTAAAAGAGGAATCAGCAGGAAACGTTTGGGTAGAGAGAAGAAGCCAATTGAGATACAACAGTTTGGGCTCTGGGAAAACCAGAAGATATCCCAGAGTGTAAAATCAATGGATTCTCTAAGCAGAACAAGCAAAAATCATCAACAAGGATATCCATAAATAGACCACAAAGTAAACTTTTCTTCCACCCCAAAAGTCTGTAAAATACCAGCAAAAGAGAAGTCTTTGGGGGAAAAAATCCCGAATTGATTTCACAGTAATTTTTATCTGAATATGAAAATCTCATTTAGAATAAAATATTCAAATGTCGTGGGCAACTCTAATAGGTATCAATACTTACCTTCCTGATTTTATTGGCTTCTTTGAAACCCTGACAGGGAGGATTTTTGCATAATTGTCCATATGTTTACTGGGGTAAAAAGGCAAAAATAAGTCAGTTATAGATACTGAAAATCACCCTCTCTAAGTGTTAACATTTGCCAGTTTTCCTCTATTTTTCCCTTGGTACCATTCACCTCTTTTGATTGGGGCCATGTTCTAGTTATGGAATTCTGTGTTAACAAACCATTTAAAAACTTAGTAGCTTAAAACAACAACAGTATTTTGCTTGTAAGTCGGTAACTTAGCCAGAGCTTGTCTGGGGCAGTCTGTCTCTAATCCATTTGATGTCAGCTTTGGCAGATTGAAGGCAGAGGCATGGAATTATCTGAATGCTGCCTATTCATGTCTGGTGGTTGATGCTGGGGAGACTCAGAAAGGCGGGGTCTGGAACAACTGGAGCTCCATGGCCATGTGTCACCATTTCTATGGGATCTCTTCAGTAAAGTGGCTTCAGGAAATCCAGACTTCTTTCATATGTTGGTGGAGGGCTTGCAAGACATGGAGAGAGAGAGAGAGAGAGAGAGAGAGAGAGAGAGAGAGAGAGAGAGAGAGAGAGAGAGAGAGAGAAAAGAACCAGGAAGGAGCTCTATTGCCTTCTCTAACCTACCTTGGAAGATTGGAAGACAGCAAGTGTCTCTTTTGCTACATTCAAGTTATTAGAAATGAATTGCTTAAAGCCAGCCCATACTCAGGGGAGAGGAATTAGACTGCACCTTCTGTAGGGGGAGGGTCAAATAATTTGTTTTAAAACTCACTGCAGTTGGGGTGCCTGGGTGGCTCAGTCAGTTAAGGGTCTGGACTCTGGGTTTCAGCTCAGGTCATGATCTCACTGTTCATAAGATAGAGCCCCTGTAGGGCTCTGTGCTAACAGCATGGGTCCTCCTTGGGATTCTCTCTCTCTCTCTCTCTCTCTCTCTCTCTCTCTCTCTCTCAAAATAAATAAATAAAACTTAAAAAAAAAAACACTGCCATCTAAATGAGGGGAGAGGAAACCTACTGCTATAGCTTATAGTTTTGTAGACTCTTTTGTTTCAGGGATTCTTACCAGAGAAATTTTTGACTCCTCCTATACTGTATATGGGTTCCTAACCCAACCTTCCCAAGTTCAGTTCTCTGAAACTTCTGATGGTCCCAAAGCAACACGATATAGTAGAAGGAGCAGGTGTCCAGAGTCAGAAAGACCTGATTAATAATCCCCCAGTCTCAAGTGTGCTACTGATTTGCTGTGATTGCCTTGTGACTTAGACAAGCTTCCCACGGTGAGTGGAGGTGGTTGATTTAGACCACAAATAACATGTTTTTTCCTTTAGTTAAAAACAACAGTAAGATTTATGTGTGGAGCAATTAGCAAACTTTACTGAGTTTTTCTCACATGAGAAGTGCTATCCTGGGCTCTGTGGAGGCTGCAAAGACTGGCCTAGGAGCAGTAGAGTCTGGTTCTAATTAATAAGTGGGGGCAGCCTGTGCAGACAGAAGCCAACAGCATTACTGTCCCAAGGCCTGGGCAAGCGGGGCTCCCCATGCCATCTACTACTCCTCTCTTCTCTGTCCCCATGGTCCCAAGGGCTTTTGTACTTTGAAATCTCTTCCTCAAAAGTTTCTTTCTTTCTTTTTTTTTTTTAAATTTATTTATTTATTTTGAGAGAGACAGAAACAGCGCAAGTGGGGGAGGGACAGAGAGAGAGGGAGAGAGAGAGAGTCCCAAGCAGGCTCAGTGCAGCCAGCACAGAGCCTGATGTGGGGCTTGAACTCATGAAACCGTGAGATCATGACCTGAGCTGAAACCAAGAGTCGGACGCTCAACCAACTGAGTCACTTCCTCAAAATTTTGTAAGTGACTCTCTGGTGAGATTAGTTTTAGTCAGGGCCTCTAGCGCCATCTGAGAAGGGTGCTCTGAGCTTGGACCAGGTCTGGTATAGGCCCTGGTCTCCCATTCTCACCTTCATGATGCCTTCTGTACCCCCACCTCCTTGTGCATGGAGTTGACTAGATGTCCAGAAGCTTCAGGACTCAGGACTACAGGGTTGTTTCAGGGCTTTGTGGTAGGGCCCTGATTCTAGAAGTGCATCCAGTGAGCAGATAGCCTCTATTGGCTAGCATGGTATTTCTCTTGTAGGAGGACACGAAATTGGGCTGCCAGATTGGTGCTGACACACTAATTCTGAGGCCTGAGAATTTAAATTTCGAACAAGTTTCCAGGTGATGTTAATGCTTCCGGTCAAGCAACTGCACTTGGAGAATTAGTGTGAAACTGTATGTCTTGTGAGTGAACTGTGTTATATTCTTTTTAATCCTTTGAGAACTTTTGTTCTATACTCTGTGGTATTAGTAAAATGCCTAGCTCAAGAGCAGTGTAGGTCTAAATTTCCTCACCCAATGATACTGACTCAGGCATCACCCTATAAAATGGTCCTCTGTACATGTTCTCCCTGACTGACCTGCACTGTTGATCCCTGCTCAGTCAGTGCAGTGGGGTTCTCATCTGTGGGGGTCACCTGAATGTGATACATGATAGGCCATGTTTACTTGACTTGAGGACCAGAAAGGCAAATCTTTAGCTCTGGGACCACCTCATTCTTACTGTGACTGAATGCCACATGATTGGGTATTGAGTGTGCCTTCCTTTATATCTTCCCAAATTTTTGCTGAAGATGAGATGTCAAAAAATAAAATCTAATCAATGTTTGCTGGAGGAGGTAGCTTTGCAAAGGAATATTATAATGGATATCTGAGGTGGGGGGGGGGTCATTGCTTTAGTAGCTTGAATTTTAAAGAGGCCGTTATGTTTGTGGCCAGGGTTTCTGCAGCAACAGAGACTAAAGTCACCCAAAAGTGACCAGCAGGTCAAATGACCTCTTAAGGGATTCAGGACTTTGCAAAGACATCTCTAGGTCCTATGACTGAAAACAGCAGGAGATCTTCAATAGTCAACATTTACTAAATAGATTAGTGCCAACTCCGCTCCAAGATGTGGGTTCTATGGAATGTGTCATCCCTTGGGGCTCTCGAGACAGTCTGGTGCCCACCCCCCCACCCCCACCCCACATAAGCCACTAAGGAGCATTACCAAGCAAGGAGGGCTCTGACAGAAGTGCCAGAAACGAGGGGAGGGAGCTGTGTGTGGAAAAGTGGAATGTAGTAAGGATCCCCATACATTATCTTAGTTGACCTTGTTGACTTAACGGGATTATTAGGGACTTGCCCAAGATCCGACAGCTTGCATCACAGAGCCAGGACTTAAATCCTCTACACACTTAGGGCAAATGTAGAAAGGGATGTTTAGAATACGTGATCTGTAGGGGCGCCTGGGTGGTGCAGTCGGTTAAGCGTCCGACTTCAGCCAGGTCACGATCTCGCGGTCCGTGAGTTCGAGCCCCGCGTCAGGCTCTGGGCTGATGGCTCGGAGCCTGGAGCCTGTTTCCGATTCTGTGTCTCCCTCTCTCTCTGACCCTCCCCCGTTCATGCTCTGTCTCTCTCTGTCCCAAAAATAAATAAAAAACGTTGAAAAAAAAATAATGTTATAGAATACGTGATCTGTATAATAATTACTCAACTATCTGCTAACTATGGTCTGGTTACTTAATCTCTCTCTCCACGAACTCTTATAGAAAATTAGGTTGTTTATATAAACCAGGCTTTTTGTGAGGAAGAGAGAGACAAGAAACAAAGTGCCTAGCATGGTGTTGGGCACATAGTAGATGCTGAGAAGGTTGGCTTCTTTCCTTCCCTTCTCTTTTCCCTCCGAGGGACCTAAGCCTAACAGCTTCACTCTGATTCACCAGGAGGCACAAAACAGAGGTTTTCTCTCAAGCAAGTTACACAATCTTCTCAAGCCTCAATTTCCTCATTTCCAAAGTGGAGATATAAAGTTGTGGTATTTAAACGAGAAAATGCGTGTCAAATGCTTAGCATAACACACAGCACGTGGTCAGTGCTCAATAAATATGAACTATAATTAATAATAATAGAAATGGGAACATTTAAGAATCTAGGGTTGTTGGAGTCACAGGAACGGTGAGCTGGTGAGCCCCGTACTTCTTTGATTTTTTTTTTTTTTTTTTTTTTGCTGTCGCTGGCATGCCCTTTAAAGTTGAGTTGGGGCAGGCCCAGGCCTTCAAGGAAGCCTGGAGGCCCCAGGAAGAAATTTGGGCCCTTTGAGTCATCTTGTTTTATATACTGTGCATGTTATACAGCTCTTGCCAAGGAGATGGCAGGATTTTCTTTCAAATAAAGCTGAATTTTGCACAGTTCTCAGAAAGAGATTTTCCTCTGTTTGTGAATTGAGCTTCCTAAGGACTTCTTGCCAGAATGAAGAGAATGAAATGCTTGACTTCTCGATAATAGCCTCTGGTTTAATAATTAGACATTCCAGGAATAACTGCTTTGGCAGAAGTCAGCTACATTTTATTCTGACAGTGAAAGACTCTTCTATTTTTTTCTTCCTATTCCATTGTAATAATGGCAAAAGCTATTTGGAAGCCTGGAGTTTTTGTAACATATTTTGTTCTTTAAGGCCACATTATATTCTAAGATTTTCTCCAAAGGTCACAACTAGAAATATTTTATGGTGGAAAGACAATGGAAAAGGCCAACTTTCTATGTATCCCAGCAAGTTGAGAAGTTTTCAAAGTAAAGCTATATTATAACTCTTCTTCAGATTTTTATTCTCTCTGCAATAGGGAGCTGGCCCTGTGGAATTTAAAAAAGTCTGGGAGGTCTTGGGGCAGAGAGACCAAGGCATGGATTCCAGCCCAGCCATTAACTTGCCCCTGGCATGTTATTGAAAACCTATAATCCTCAGTGTCCTCATCTGGAAAATGGTAGCCATAAATCCATATTGCAGGACAGTTTGAGGACAAAGAAGCTTATATAAAGCTCACAATGTGTGGCATATGGTAAGCACTCAATACAGTTCAATAAATACTATGTCCTTTCCCTCACCTCCTCTACTGGTTTATAGTTAGGCAATCATGGGCAAGTCTCCTAGGCCCTCTTGGTATCAGTTTACCCATCTGTAAAATTAAGGGGCTTGGCCAGCTCAACACACCGGGGGGCCTGAAAAGCCTATGATTCGGCGATTCTTTGTATTGTTATCATTCCCTGACAAGCTGCTCCAACACTGGATTGAATCAGCTCCAAGGTGAAAGATGGAATAAACCCAGGTAGCTGCTGGCCTATGTGTCACCATGACCCTTAAGCTCGGCCTGAGGAAAGTAAAAGAGCAGTGGGGCCTCAGGGTGGAAAACAGCCGGAACCCTTCAGGGGATTCAAAGAGTCCAGGGATGTTTATCCCAAATCCTGCTTGGATTTCTGAATGACCAACCAATTCCAGGGGCAAGTGGGGCATTTCTGACATGTTCAGACTATTATATTACTCAGCACTTTTTTGGTGCAAAACAGCAGAAACCCAATAAAAACCAGCTGGAATCTAGTAAAGACCAGCTAATGCACAAAAGAGATGTCCTAGTCCCATGAAAGCAGGATGTCCAAAAGATAGATCCACACATGGCTGGACAAGGGGCTCACATGGTGTCCTCAGGCCTTTTCCTCCACATCTTTCAGCTCTTCTGCTCTGTTTTTTTGAATATTAGCCTTTTAGTTTTCCTCCTGATTCTGATAGGGTTTCTCTACCTGAGAGCCAAGTTGGACCCTGGCAAGTTTAGGCTTACAATCCAATAGAAAGAGACCTGTTCTCCCCCCCATGTCCATATTTCACATCCTATGGAAGGACTCTGATTGGATTTTATTAGGATATGTGTTCATTCCTTGGGTGAGAACACAGTAGCATGTAAGTAGCATACCACAGTTCTCAGAATATATAGGCCTGGATGATGTGGCCACCAATAGGAACAGGAACCAGGTGGGCCTTGTGATTTATAGTCCAATGATATCTATGTGGAACAGAGGACTTGCAGTTTACCAACAAAAAAAGACGTGCCAGGCAAAAAAAACACAACCCAAAGAGATATCCATGAGGGCAGGTACAGTGAGCAGAACTAAATCCCAGTATTGGTCTCAGCCTCTTGTCTGCCCAGAGATGCATTGACCCTTCTGAGATTACCAAGAAGCACAGCAATATACCCCTGGGCTGGCCTTCAAGGACTTGAACTTCTCCTTTTTTCATCAGCAGTTTCCTCTTTTTGATCTTGTTCTCACATCTTACACGTAATTATCCATCACATATTTTCCCAGTGCCAACTTCCTCACTCCCATTGCACTCCCCCACCTGCCTGAAAAATCCCAACCCTGGGTCAACCAAAACATCCCATTTCTCTGTGCTTACACCTGTACTCCTGAGCACTCCAGGAGATAACCATGGGCCTGCACTGATAAAGGCCACTATCCATTCACGGCTCCCAACTTCAGGCAAGCCCTGTTCCTTGGCAGTAATTTCATCCATCCTCCACCAGTGGCCATTTCAAACATTCTCCACTTGCTGGTTATTTGCTGTTTCTACTGTGGATAGATTCTCCACCTATATCTTTTCTGGGCACTGATGGACCTCAACAGGCAAGATCATCGGGCTCCTTGCCCTCTGGCTTCCTGTTGGGTTTTGTCAAGGGAGGCACTAGCAGAAGAACCAGATGGAAAGAGGACAGAGAAGTTGGGTCCTCTATTTCCCTGTTTCTTCTCTGCCTCACCATAAGTCTGACTAATGTCTCTGCTGGGCAATTCCCCCTTCATGGCTCCAGCTCTCAAGGTTGCACTTCCCTTTTCTTGCCCATTATTGCTAGCTCCTGGGTGCTTCGCCCACCCCCCCCCCCAACCCAACCCACATCTAACTGACTTGCCCCATAACTGACCCTCTTTAGTGACAGTCCTGTTCATATTGGTGGCCACATTATCCAGGCCTATAATGATACTCTTTGAGCATGCCATTGGTTTCCTGCTGAAAAGTGATTGTGCACATTCACTCTCCTCAAACACATGGACTCTCCAATGATTCCTTCACCTCCAGAATGAAGTGATTCCTTCATTCCTACAACACAGAGAGAACAGAGGCCACTAGAAGGGAACCACTTCACCTCCTTCCATTAAGCCTAAAACCTTCCTGCATCTGCTTCTATCCTCCCCCCATTTCTCCTCTTATATTAACAAGTTTTCCAGCCCCTGCCTGAGACCAGTTTGTCTACTTGCACTCTGGATTTTATGATCCTATCCACCTGGGGACCTTGTTGTGTCTGTTGTTGTCTCTCTCTATAGTCTTCAGACTGTCCCTCACACTGGATTCTCCCTTCCTTCCATCAGTCAAAGTTGCCTAAGACTTTCCTATCTTTATTTTATTTTTTAAAAATGTTTGTTTATTTTTGAGAGAAAGAGAGAGACAGAGTGTGAGCAGGGGAGGGACAGAGAGAGAGGGAGACACAGAATCTGAAGCAGGCTGCAGGCTCTAGGCTCTGAGCTGTCAGCACAGAGCCCGATGTGGGGCTCGAACCCATAGACTATGAGATCATGACCTGAGCCAAAGTTGGACGCTTAACTGACTGAGCCACCCAGGTGCCCTGGGCTTTCCTATCTTTAAAACACCCCCCTCAACACCTCCTTCTCTTTAGCCACCATATTTCTCTCTTCCACATCACAGCAATCATGTGCAATCTCCATATTGTCACCTCCCATTTGCTGAGGGTGGCCTCTCTAGCCCCTAATGGGAAGCTTATCTGTTTAAAGGATCATACCATCCTTTGCTGAATCTGGCTTATTATCTTTAGGAGGAATTTACTTGCCTCTCTTTTAAAAATTATGTTTAAAAAAGAAAATGGATTATAAGTCTGAAATATTTGTTAAATGTTAATACCAGCATTTCATACTTACTTTTCAGTTATAACTCACGAAAGAATCCTTGGGAAAATGTAAATGTACCTCAGCACTGGACATCAGGGCAAGGGGAGGCATGTATCAGTTTCTGTGAGGCAGGAAGCAAAAACTATGGCCACCAGAGGAGCTCAAAGCCAGGAGTGGGGTCTGAGGGTTTGAGGCAAAGTGCATTCACACATAGTTCTCACCTGTAGATGGCAGAGTCTGTGGTGCTTTAGGAGAGAGTCCTAAATTCTTCTTGAATTTAATCTTTATTCTCCTTCATCTCCACCTGGGAACATCTGTGTTAATCCTGCTGACCTCCAATAATCAGAAGGAAGTTTTGTATACAAAGCATATTCTTCAACAGACATCCAACTCATGTTTAAAGAGCAGCTACTCAATAATGAAAGAACATGAATTTTAGAATCAGATAGGCTTGGGTGATCTTAGGAAAGTTATTGAACTCTCTAGGTCTCAGTTTCTTCTGTATTAGTCAAAATGCATTCTCCCTGTTCAACCTTTTCCTATACACAATCTCCCAGTACATGCAGATTCGTGCTTCTCAAACTTCTATATGCATATGAATCACCTGGGGGATCTTGTTAAAATATACGTCCTGGTTCAGTGGGTCTGGAGTAATTCTGCACTTCTAAGAAGTTCTCAAGTGCTACCCAAACTACTGATCCTTGGACTGCACTTTGAGTAGCAAAAACTTCTCCGAGCATTGATCATATGACTATGAAAAAACAAAATGAGTTACCGTCTCTTACAGTAACTGAAAGTTTCACAATGTCCCTTAGCCTTTTTCAAGATCTTTTATAGGGATGATGGGAGTGTTCTGAGTAGCTCTGGGGAGTCCGCAGCCCTGCAAATGGCTGGAACTCTTGTCACTTCGATGTTGGTGTGGCCAGGTCTGCTTGCCCTACTGGTTCTGACTTCTGTATTCTCCCAGTTCATGTCCTTAGCCCTTTTCAGGCACTTCAGATATTTATAGGGCAACCTCTTTTTTTCCAGTCTCCCCTCCATTAACTAGCCTTTGTGGACTGGTTCCTAAATAAGGTCCGGACATTTTGGAATGAAATATTCCCTGCTGACAAACCTTAAACTTTGTGAGTATTGGGCCATAATAGTATAAATCAGCTTTTAGACTCTGAGAAAAAATTGGGCCCAAAAAAGTATTGGGCCAAGCTCTTCCATGTGTATTTATTACAGTCAAATAAAGCAAGTATACTTTGACACACTTGAAAAATACTCTAGGTGTTAAAATGCAAATAATATCACAATAAATGATCAGATGTCATCATAACAATGTCTGTGGTTTTACTAGAGCACTTTCTATGTCCCAGGTGCTATACATTTAATATCTGTAATCTTCATAGAAACATGGTCATCTGTATTTCCTTCTGGTGCCAATGGGGATACTGGGACTCAGAGAGGTTAGACAGTGTCCCCGGGTCACATCGCTCCTATTCAGGAGAGCTTGGATCCACCACCTGTGTCTCAGGTGAAATCCTGCTAAACCACTTCTGCTCTTCATGCTGTCTTTCCAGTAGACAGCCACTTCCTTAAATACATGTCGTGTTTTACTTTTGCCATTTACTTTCTCATCAATAATGTTTGTGGATTTCATTAATGAGGCTCCCCTTAACTTGAAGCAATGTGATCATCACAATGGGAAATATCAGTGAGGGGCTTCCTCAAAATATTTGGTTGAATTGAAGCCATTTAAAAAATTTTTTAATGTTTATTATTTATTTTTGAGAGAGGGAGAGTGCAAGCAGGGGAGGGACAGAGAGAGGGACACACAGAATCCAAAGCAGGCTCCAGGCTCTGAGCTGTCAGCATAAAGCTTAATGTTTGTTATTTATTTTTGAGAGAGAGAGTGCAAGTGGGGGGGTCTCACAAACCATGAGATCGTGACCTGAGACACTTAACCGACTGAGCCACCCAGGCTCCCCTAGTTGAGTTTAATCTTACACAAATGTAATCCTGAGGATCCAGAATGGGTAGGAAATGGAGTCACTGTTTATCCCAGATAGTGAGGCAGTGTCTGTCTATGAAGGTGTGAATGCATCAGAAATGTGGGCCGTTATTTGCATTTCCAATGTAGGGCTGACAGAATACTTGAGTTCATACCGAACCACACGCTAAGACCCTGGTATATTATTTCTGTTGCGAGTGACTGAACTGGGCTCAGGCCCCAGGATGGGAATTGAGGCAATGAGACCTTTATAGGAACTGGGCCAAAGTCATCACTGCAGCAATGCTCCAACAAGGGAGGAGTGACTTAAATATTGGGCTCCTCGAATAGTGTTCATGAGCTAGAAGACCCTCTAAGTCTGTGGAGTCATCTTTCAAGCTTTAAAGAAACAAGTCTGAGTAAATTACAGGATTACTGGGCAATAGTTGGGACAGGTTACTTTGGTCTGACGTTTAAATGTTTCCTGTAAGATCACAGAATGTCATTGATTCTGGTTGCCTAACCATCATTAGAACTTGTCTACATGTTTTTTATTATTAAATTTTTTTTAATGTTTTATTTATTTTTGAGAGAGAGAGAGAGACAGAGCACAAGCAGGGGAGGTGCAGAGAGAAAGGGAGACACAGAATCCTAAGTAGGTTCCTGGCTTTGAGCTGTCAGCACAGAGCCCGACCCAGGGCTCGAACTCACGAACCGTGAGATCATGACCTGAGCTGAAGTCGGACACTTAACTGACTGAGTCACCCAGGTGCCCCAGACTTGTCTGCTTTTGAAAACAAGAAAATAATTACCTCCCGTTTTGCATGCTCGTTACTTTTCCTTTTTGGGATTATGCTCCGTCCTTCTCCTTTAAAGGGAAGGAGATGGAGAAAATGTAGATGATTTCTACCTCTCTGTCCCTAGATTCTATAAGAGGCTGCTGAAGGCTTATACAGAATAGTTTTTTTTTTCTTCAAATTTCCTTAAAGCAGTGATTACAGAGATGGCATAGCCTTCAGCACACATTTCATTGACAGCTTCAATGTGTTTTCTTTGTTTGCCAAACACTTTATTTTCAGAGATTGCTCCTTGCTTTATAAGTAGCAATGTTCTAAAATCTATAAAGAGGAATTGTATTTTCTTTCAATGACGACGTTCTAAAAGAAATGTGTAGCATATTAGGGCTCAGTGAGTTAAGCATCCAACTCCTGATTTGGGATCAGGTCATGATCTCCTGGTTTGTGAGTTAGAACCCCGCATCCGGCTCCATGCTGACAGTGCGAAGCCTGCTTGGGATTCACGCTCTCTCTCTGCCCCTCCCCCACTCATTCTCTCTCTCTCTCTCTCTCTCTCTCTCTCTCAAAATAAATACATAAACTTAAAAAAAGAGAAATGTGTAGCATATTAAAGCAGCAGAAATGCAGTAGGAATACAAAGTGACTCACTATACAGTGTTAAATATTTAAAAGGTAATAAAGATGACCCATAGTAATTCATGGTTAGCAAATTAACAGGAAAGAAGAAACCAACCTTGCAACAGGCAGGTAAAGAATAAAACCCCAAACTTTAGTGGAGCAGTGTGCGTTTATTAACATCATAAAGCAGGAGTGACAGGAACTGACCTCTTAAATTCCGTGCACAGAGAGTTTGTTCCTGGAATGAATCCACATTACTGGTGAAACACAGCATCCGGCTTTGATTCTTTCAAAGGAGCTGAAAGTAGAGCACGTCACGGAACCTTTCTGGGCCGACATCTCCTCATCTAAGAATGGAACCTGCGGTGAGAATACATGACAACCATTCAGATCTGTAACTACATGGCTATGGGTTGTTGTGATAGATGTTGATATTCTGACCAGAAGTAGCAGCCCTCATTTGGAAAAGGCTCTGGCTCAAGCTTCTCCTTGCTGAGAGTTGGAGGTTAGTACCCTTGTGCTCTGCCCATCATAGCCTATAAATGCAGCCCTGCCGGTCTGCCGATGTGTTTCACTTATCCGGAAATGGCCTCATAGCTTCTACTGGGTTCTACCAAGTTCAGAAGACAGAGGAATCTTGAAAGTAATAAAAGTATATCGATCATCGTCGGATGAGAATGGAAAACAACTGAAAACACAGTGGGGCAGTGGCGGGGGGGGGGGGTGGTGGGACAGTGCCTGGGTGGCTTAGTCTATTAAGCATTCGACTCTTGACTTTGGCTCAGGTCATGATCTCATGGTTCGTGAGTTTAAGCCTTGTGTTGGGCTCTACTCTGACAATGTGGAGACTGCTTGGGATTCTCTCTCTCTCTCTCTCTCTCTCTCTCTCTCTCTTTCTCTCTCTCTCCCTTTCTCTCTCCCTCCCCTACTGCTCACACTCGTGTTCTCTCTCAAAATAAATAAATGAACTTTAAAAAATAATAAACATTTGAATTCATGGCAAGGATACAAGAACATCACTCATCCCTCAGTGTCTAGCTCATAAAAATCTTCATTTCCTTTGAGAGCAGAGCAGAAATGCTGCCAATTTCAGGTAGTCACTTTTGAATGGCAACTCAGTCAGTTTCAGATTGTCTCCTTACCTCCCTTCTTGGGGTAATTCTAGGTTTCTAGGGACCTTACATATTTTCTTGACCGTGGGAGGTGCGTCTGGTGCCGGTGCCGTCCTCGTCCTGACATGCCTGCTCTTGAGGCTGCCAGTCCCCCAGGGGCGAGACACCTTCCCTCGCACCAGGGCCCACAGCAGGGCACCTTGCGGTTCCCTTGTCTTGAGCCCAGCTTTCCTGGATGCTGGCTTCTGTCTGTCATTTCTGCGTGCCTTATGTGGGAGGGACCACTGCTAGAGAAACCTTTAGGTTGCTGTTCTACATCACGCTCAGGGTATGTGTGGGATGCGTATCCCTCCTGTTTGGAAGGACATTACCGTTTTTGCCTGTTGTTTCTATGTGACTATTATTAACAGCACTCTCTTCCCTCCCCAAAGTGGCCCAGTTTCACAACATATTGGGTTACCTTGGTGTGCGGGACTCAGGGAGGCCCCCCTTCAGTCTACCTGGCCAAACACTTCCATCAGCCATTGCTTTCTTGTCACTCAGATACCTTCTTGCACACAGAGCAAGTAGGGCCAGTGGCACCTCAAGCCTAATCAAGTCTACTCCAATACTCTCATTTGGCCTCTAGTTTCTTCTTGGCCCTGAGGGAAGGGAGAGGAAGAAAATAATAATCATGCAATCGAATGTCCTTCCCCTCTTCATGACTATGTTCTAAGCTTTCTCTCTTACTATTTACATAGGATTTTCTAGAAATAAAGCAAAACAAAACCTTTAAAGAAATTTTTTTAAGGGTTATTTATTTTTGAGAGAGAGAGAGAGAGAGAGACCAAGTGCAAGCAGGGGAGGGGCAGAGAGAGAGGGAGACCCAGAATCTGAAGCAGGCTCCAGGTTGTGAGCCGTCAGCACAGTCTGACTTGGGGTTGGAACTCAGGAGCCACGAGATCATGACCTGACCTGAAGTCGGACACTCAACCGACTGAGCCACCCAGACGCTCCGAAACAAAACCTTTTTTAGGTTCCCTGTCATTGACCTTCAAGAACCCATGGTGAAGGGAAAAGATCCAGTGGGTAAGATGCCGAAGGTGTGCCTGAAAGGTGGGACCTCAAAAAGGGGGGTGAAAGGGAGACGGATTAAGGGCAGGTGATAGGGGGCAAGACATACAGTAAAGGGAGCAGATGGTCAAGACAGTAGTAAAATTGTCGTAAAGCCATGTAGAACAGCATATCCTAATTAGCTCAGCCCATAGCCATGATAAGAGCAGGAGAGAAAATGCTCCCTGCAGGCTGTCGGGATCAGAGGAAGCTTTATGATAGCCTGGAATCTCAATGCAGAAATTGGGAAAGGGGTAGGCAGAGAGCTTTACTGATAGGGAGAAAGGGAAAGGAATGATAAAAATGTGGTGTGAAGCAGCAGGCACTTTAGGGGAACCAGGAGTGAGGCAATCTAGTTGGAATACACTTTGTGCAGAGAAGCAGCTACACATGAAATTGAAAAAGCAGACTGGACAGAGATAGAGACTGGCCTTTAAAATCAATTTGATGAGTTTCAGCAGTATTTTATGGTGTAAGGAAAACACTGAAGGGTTTTGAGCACGAGAGAGATATAATTAGAGCAGGTTTCAATTGCCCCTCTCTCCATCTGTCTGTTTTTCTGTTTTAGAGAAACTTACCTGTCAGTTATGCGTGTAGACTGGCTAAAACTTTGGAATGATGAGAGAAAGAAAGACCAGATAAGTATTTTAAATCAGCTATTATAGCGATGCTCAATGAGGTAAAAGACAATAAGCTTTCAGGGAATGAAAAGCTAAGAAATCTCATCAGAGTAATCTAGAAAATAACCAAATGAAAATTCCAGAACTGAATAATATATTATCTGGAATTAAAGGGTTACAGGATGCACTTAGAATAGAAATGAAAAAGTGAGCTTGAAGAATAATCGATAAAACTGTACAATCCAGAGAAGAGAGAAACAAAAAAGAAAAGAATGAACGGAGCCTCAGGGACACAAGGAACAATTTCAAAAGACCTAATATATGTGTCATTGCTGTCCCTGAGAAGAGGAGAGAGACTGTAAAAATAATGGCCAAAACATTCTTAAATTTAGTAAAAGACAGAAATTTATAGATTCAAGAAGCTAAGCAAACTGAAGCAGAACAAGTACAAAACTGGAGCACATGATAGTCAAACTAATCAGACCCAAAGATAAAGAGAAAATATTTAAAACAGTGTAGGAGATTGCAGATAAGGGAAAAATGACTTGACCATTGATTTCTCATCAGAAAATGCGGAGGCCGGAAAACAATGAAAAAACATCTTCAAAGTGATGGAAGATAAAGAACTCAGAGTGAATACCTTTCAAGAAAGAAGCTGAAATAACGTATTTTCAGATAAAAGAGAATTTCTTGTTAGCAGGCCTAAAAGAACTGTTCAGGGAAGTTCTGACTGTAGGAAATGAAAGTGAGTGGAAACGTGGATCTTTGGGAAGACACCAAGAGCAAAAATGGTGAATATGTGAGTGAATAGAAAAACTATGCCCACATGCACCCAGCAACCTCAATCCACCTGCCTCTGCCCTGTCTCAGCAAGTGGCTCAGGCCAAAAACCTTCCCATCATACTTTTATACCTGCTTTCCTGGCACCAATGCACCAGGAAATTCTATGCTTATCACCTTCGAAATAGGTACACAGTTTTACACCTTTTTATTACGGCCACGATTCACCATGTCTATGCTGCCATCATCTCTCTCCTCTCTCCTAGGTCATTGCAACAACCTCTACCAGTCTTCCTTCTGCTTGCCCCTGCCTGCAGTCTGTTCCAGCAAAGCAGCCAGAGCAATCCTTTTACTACATAAATCTGTTTGTTTCACTCTTCAGTCATCTCCTTCCATAAGCTCTCCATCTCAGAGATGTTGCTGGATGGATCTTTAACATATTGTTAAATGATACAGCATTGTGATTTTCATATGTATCTGAGAAGACATTTAAAGAACCGAATAATTTTATTATAATAAAAAAAAGCCTTCCATTTCCATTTATATGAACAAAGTTCTCAGAACATGTATCTTTAAAAATGAAAAAAAAAAAAAAAAGAGAGAGACTAGAATTGATGTTGAATCTTATCCCATTCTATTACTCTATGGATACATGACCTAATTCAGAAAAAAAAAAAACTCAACCCTATCCATGTCATGAAAAGATACATTTCTGGGGCACCTGGCTGGTTCATTTGGAGGAACATGCGATGATTGATCTAGGGATCATGAGTTTGAGCCCCATGTTTGGTATAGATATTACTTAAATAAATAAAATTTAAAAATAAAAAAATAAAGATACATTTTAAATATAATTTTACTTCTTATGGTAAGCAGTAATTTTTCAAAATTTGGAATATCTAATTTTGATCAGTTGTGTCTAATAATTGTCACGATAATTCAATTCCTAGGACATTTTATAACACGTATAGTCTTTTTTTTTATATGAAATTTATTGTCAAATTGGTTTCCATACAACACCCAGTGCTCATCCCAACAGGTGCCCTCCTCAATACCCATCACCCACCCTCCCCTCCCTCCCACCCCCCATCAACCGTCAGTTTATTCTCAATTTTTAAGAGTCTCTTATGGTTTGGCTCCCTCCCTCTCTAACCTTTTTTTTTTTTTCTCCTTCCCCTCCCCCATGGTCTTCTGTTAAGTTTCTCAGGATCCACATAGGAGTGAAAATATATGGTATCTGTCTTTCTCTGTATGACTTATTTCACTTAGCATAACACTCTCCAATTCCATCCACGTTGCTACAAAAGGCCATATTTCATTCTTTCTCACTGTCACGTAGTATTCCATTGTGTATATAAACCACAATTTCTTTATCCATTCATCAGTTGATGGACATTTAGGCTCTTTCCATAATTTGGCTATTGTTTAAAGTGCTGCTATAAACATTAGGGTACAAGTGCCCCTATGCATCAGCACTCCTGTATCCCTTGGGTAAATTCCTAGCAGTGCTATTGCTGGGTCATAGGGTAGATCATTTTCAATTTTTTGAGGAACCTCCACACTGTTTTCCAGAATGGCTGCACCAGTTTGCATTCCCACCAACAGTGCAAGAGGGTTCCCATTTCTCTACATCCTCTCCAGCATCTATAGTCTCCTGATTTGTTCATTTTAGCCACTCTGACTGGCGTATACCACATATAGTCTTATGGATATAGAAAATAAAAATTTGGGGGCACCTGGGTGGCTCAGTCAGTTAAGTGTCCAACTTCAGCTCAGGTCATGATCTCATGTTTCATGGGTTTGAGCCCCGCATGGGGCTCTGTGCTGACAGCTCAGAGCCTGGAGCCTCCTTTGGATTCTGTGTCTCCCTCACACTCTCTGCACCCATTTACTTTCTGTCTCCCAAAAATGATAAATGTTAAAAAAAAAAGAAAATAAAATTTTTAACAGTTTTATTTATATTTGTTTTCCTTGCAGAATTATTTGATAGTATCATCTGTAAAATATTTTCAAGCATGCTAATATTTTACATCAGAATAAAATTCTGGGTGAGAAATGGACTAGAAAAACAAGTTCAGGGAGAAAAAGGAAGAATGTAAAATTTCCAACTGCTAAAGAAGAGAGTGTTCATGAATTTTTTAAATGTTTGGTGATAGATATCAAGTAGCCATGGGATTTAAATTCCACTGGATACATTTGAGATAGTGGCATAACAACTTTATTTTTAAAACAGCAATACTTGTATGCTGGACATGGCGTCTTTGCCAATTTTTTAACTTTATGATGACAAATATATTTAAAAATGTTTAAGTTGATAGTTTTTCAAATTTTTAAAAGGGAAACATAAGCAGAAAGTTTGAATTAGAGTGTTTTAATAGTATCTAACTTGGAGAATAAGTCATTAATATTTATTAAATGTTTATATATGCTAGATACTGTTCTAAGTTTCACACATATTTTGTGAAATGTTTATCATAAGGGTATGAGTAATACCCTGGTTACTATTGCTGTACAATAAACCTTAAAACTTAATGGGGGTAATAAAGCAATCACTTATCTTACAATTTTGGAGGTTAGGGTTTGGGGATGGACTTGGGTGGGCCGTTCTCACTTGGGGTGTCTCATGCAGTTGTAGTCTGGTGTTGGCTGGGACTGCGGTCATCTGAAGGACCAGCTGTGCCTGGACACCCAAGCTGGCTGGCTCAGAGCATTGGTGGTTGATGTTGGCTATTGTCTGGGAGCTCAGCGGGTGCTACTGATCAGAGCACCTTCACGTGACTGTCCGCCATGGCAATCTCAAGGTAGTCAGGTTCCTTACATGGCAGCTGGTTTCCCCAGGATGATCGTTCCAACAATGATGGGTGAAAGCCATCTGGCCTTTCTGACATAGCATCACTTCTGGTATATTTTACTGATCAAAGCAATCAGAAGTCCACCCAGAGTCAGGGGAAGGAAAATACATCCCACCTGTCAATGGAAGGAGAGTCAAAGAATTTGAGGGTCATGTGTTTTTCTGTTTTTCTTGTTAATTTTACTGCTGTTTCTGTAGTTACATTTATTTTTGTTTCTAATTTTTAATATGCCTTCCCCCTCAATTAAGACCTTTTTTCTTCATTCTGCTTGAGGTTTGTCTCCTTTTTGTCTTTTCATTTTATTTTGTTATTTTTTTTTCCTTTTGTGCCCCTGGAGTTCCATTGTCTTCCTTTCCTGACTGCCTGTAGACAACCAGCTTTAGCCTGTGCCCAGGCTATGCCTGATTTTCCCCTCCTGACTCAGTTCTACTCATTTTTTTTTCTCCTTTCCTTCCTTCCTTCCCTCAAAAACTTCCATATATATATATTATATATATATATAATATATATATAATATATATATAATATATATATAAATTAAAGTTTATATTATATATAATATATATTATTCTTCTATATATATTTAACAAGTTTATATATATAAACTTCTATATATATTATATATATGTATAATATGTAATATATAATATATAATACATATATAATTTCAGTATGTATGTATTACCTGAGAAAAGCCTTTTTGGAGAAGGACTGGGGAAATCTCTATGCTATTATATTTCAGTGTCCTTCCTTAAGTTACATGGCTTCTCTCCCTTTTTTTTTAATTAGCATGTGAATCTTCCTTAGCTCAATACTGTAAGGTTCAGCCTCGTTCATTCTCCTTCAATACTGCATAGTGCTTAGCTTACTGTTGGAGACCTCCTAGGTAGAACTTCAAAAATTATAATGAATAAGTAAAAGACTGAATCCAAGATTTATACAGATACAGATACACACACACACATTGGCTAAAAAATATATAGATTACATTAAAAAAAATTTATTTCTCTCACCCCACCACCCTGAGCACCGATCTAATCTCTGTATCTACGAGCTTTCTTTTTCTTTCCTTTTTTTTTTTTTTGGTTCCACATATAAGAGAGATAATATGGTATTTGTCTCTCTCTGTCTGACTTATTTCACTTAGCATAATGCTCTGGGGTCCATCCATGTTGTCACAAATTGCAAGCTTTCTTTTTTATGGCTGAATAATATTCTGTTGTATATGTGTCTCTGTGTGTATACCATCACGATTTCTTTATCCTTTTATCCATTGGTGGACACTTAGTTTATTTCCTAAAAAAATGTTAAACTAGAACTACCATATGACCTAGCAATCCCACTTCTAGTTATTAATTCAAAGAAAACAAAAACATTAACTTGAAAAGATATCTGTACCCCATTGTTCACTGCAGTATAATTTACAATAGCCAAAATAACGGAAACAACCTGTATCCATCGATGGATGAATGGATAAAGAAATTGTGGTACGTTTAGACAATGGAATATTATTCATCCATAAAAAAGAATGAGGGCTATGTTTTAAAACTGCCACAGGTAGATAATTATTCCTGTCTTTATAGATGAGCAAAGGAAAACATAGTGGGGTTAAGTAATTTGCCTGAGTTCATAGAGCAGGTAAGTGATGGAGTTAGGTTTCAGACTCAAGCAGTCTGACTTTACAGCAGAGCTCCTTAACACAATAGCATTGCCTCCTAAGAAAGGCAAGCCAAGGGACCTAGGAAGCACCTTTGGCTGAATGAACGTAGTTCCCTCTCCCCAGCTCCACTACAGAGTCCCCAATTGACACATGACCAACAATATCAAACTAGGGAGACTGTCCTCAGAGTCCACACTTTGAGAAGTCTATTGGATTCCATTGTTGTCAGAGCTCCTTGATGGCTCAAGGGTTGGAGGGCAGGGTGAGGAATTGGAGAGGTTGCAGCTGTTGGTGCTAAACATTCATAAGCCTCCTCAGTGCTGGGTAGGATAGACCCCAGCACTTGGTAGCAGCTGCCTCCTGGCTCTTTGGTCAATGTTTCAGGTGTTACATTGCTTTATGGTCATAGTTCTAATCCTAGTTTACTCTAGATATTAATATTAAACATCTGTTGCCTAAATATGGGAGAGTCCACATGATATGATTTGCTGTCCTCTCATTCTCAGCTTTGATTAATTAGCAACCATGGGCATCTTCAAAGACATCTCTATGATTTCCACAGGAGTCAACTTTTTAAGAAGAACCTTGTCTTTCCTCTTTTCTCCCCTGTCATTCGCAGAGGCTATAAAACCTCACATTCCCTCTCTAATTTTTAAAATTTTTTTTCATGTTTCTTTATTTTTGAGAGAGAGAGAGAGAGAGAGAGAGAGGGGTAGCGAGAGGGGGACAGAATCTGAAGCAGGCTTCAGGCTCTGAGCTGTCAGCACAGAGCCCGACGCAGGGCTTGAACTCACGAACCGTGAAGTCGTGACCTGAGCAGAAGTCGGGTGCTTAACTGACTGAGCCACCCAGGTGCCCCTGATTTTTATTGGATAGACAAATTCACAAACTGTCTCAAGTTCTTTAGATGTAGCCGACACTGAATAGTTGATATAGGAAGGACTGAGGTTGACTGGGGGGATGCCTGGGCTTAGTGGCTCATCAAACAACTTTGTGGTAGACACGTAGGTGGGCACTAATGTCATCGTCTCTTGAGCTAGGACTGATTGGTGGGCATGTGTGGGTCAGTCACATGGGTCTTGAGTACAGGGGCCATTAACCGAACTTTCTTTCCATCTTCAGGGCTGGTTTTCACGGGCTCTGAGCACATACACCCCCATGTCTATATGTGCACACACTGGCTCTTTCCACTTCCTTTCAGCCTCCTAGTTTGGTTACGGCAGCTTCAGCCTCAGTCTATTTAGTTGTAATGTGATTCTCAGGCCTTCCATCCCTCAAAAGTATGGAAAGGGTCAGTTACTGAAGCCCTGATGGTGGCCCTACCTTTCTTCATTAGGAATGAAAGAATGTTTGACATATATTATGTGGTTCACTGACGTTCAAAAAGCCTTCCTCTCCCAAAGGATCATGAGATAAGTTAAAAATATTATTTTAAGGCTTACATGAGAGGAATGATCCTCCCCTTGCATTGATATTGTGAAACTTATTCGAGGAAATTCACACCAAAACGTTTAAAACTCTAAAGGGACTCTAATTAAGAATGGCTAATGAACCTCTAGACGTCTGTTTTTAAATATAACTCTGACATGATGACCAAATATAATTTACCAGCCTTAATGATCTCAGGTTCTGTATTTTTAAAATGAGTCAAGTCCAAACTTTGAAGAAGAAACAGCACCGTAACAGCTTCAGCGTTACAAAGTTGCTAGGGGTTGTTTTTTTTAAAATTTCCACGTTCCAAGGTAGCACAGGTAGTGGCCACCCTAGCCCTTCCTCAGGAAAGTTAGAGATAGCCTTTCATCCCCCAGCCACAGACCTGGCTCAATTACAGCGTTGCTGCAGGATAAGGTTAAGGGGATGGGGGAGGACGGAGAGGACGAGGGAGACAGAAACAGAAAAATCAATTCAAATTACTTTGACGACAGTGACTCAGAGTCGTCTCTGATAGACACGAAGCTCCAGGATGCTGGCGGCCCGGACCGGGGCAGCCGGGAGTCAGATCGCAGAAGAGAATCCCAAGTTCAGGAGACAATCTGGGCTTTCCACGGGGGGCAAAGACAAATCTCCCAAGAAAGCCTCAGAGAATGGGAAAGACCGCAGCCTCAGCCCCACGGGGCAAACCCAGCTCAGGGCTCGCCAGCTGGCTCTGGTGCGCGAAGTGGAGATGAACTGGTACCTAAAACTCTACGACCTGTCCAGCGAGCACACCGCCTCCCACACCACCGGCATGCCCCACAGGTAAGCCTCCGCCCCTCTCGGCGCGTGCTTCGGAAGACTCCACTCTTCAGAGTGGATGCTGGGTTTCTTTTCCCGTGCTGCTGGAGATCTTAATGGCTCTAATTGTTTCATGGATGATTGACACTCCCAAATGCGTAACCACAGAGCAGGAACTTGGCGAAAATGGCAAATAATGCTCCCTGGATTGTTACTCAGAAGACACCCTGTGTAAGGAGGCAAAAGACCCTCAAGGGCTGGCAGGAGCAGAGGGTATGGCATTCAGATCTCTTTTAAGTGAAAATCAGCGGAGCTCAAAGATTGCAGGAAAATGCCCCTTTCCACAATAGCAACAAAAAAGACTTTGCAGTCGTTCTGCACTTCCTTTACCTTGAGAACTTGGGGATGAAGGAGGGAAATGTGTTTTGCTTTGCAAAGTGTACAGTTGAATAGTGTGACTTTGTTGAATGACAACTTAGTCTGGCAATCGGAGTGCAGAGTAGAACACCCAATATGACCCAATCTGCAACCTGCAATCTGCAATATGACCCAATCTGACCCCAATATGGGGGTCTGAGACCCTCCTCTGAGTAAGGAAGACAGCATCAGGACAAGGGGCACATTTCAGAAAAGTGGGGAATCTCTATAGATTTAATTTCTGTTCTTTTCTCAGCCTCAGCTTCAAATACTGCAGAACAGAAATAATTTCACAAATCTTAATGTTATAAGGCAAAATGCACTGAGTAAAAGTGGTCTGAGTCCTGAAATTTAAGAGTGCTTATTCCCAACGATTGCTACAAAAAAATCTCTTAGGAAAAGGATAATTTTGCAAAGAAAGTTATTGTGAAAATAAAGCCTGAAATAACTATTTTCATTAGATGGTAATAAAAATTAATTAGAAATGAAATGGTCAAAGTATAGAAAACTTCTTTTGTAGAGACTGTGTGGTAGTATGGACATTCTGGAATGTACTTACTAAAGCATCCCAGTGTGCTCTGCACTGTCCCTATTTTTATGTTTCTAATTCCAAAAGGACACTATAGAAAAGTTTATTTGGCCATGAAATCAATTGATTTAGCAATTGATGCCTGTAGACTAAACACTTGTTGGAGTACAAACTTCTAAATGCCCGAATTTCCCTTTTTCCATTCCCTTTTCATGGCAGGAATAAAATAGATATTTCCAAATCTAAGCCACTATTTAAAAATCAACATTTAAGAAATAGAACAAGATAAGGTTTCTAGAAATGTTCTGTGAAATACATTTACTATTTATGGCCAGAGTGATTTGTCTGAAGCTCTTGTAAGCTGTCGTGCTTACATTTGGGGTACAAGGAGGAAGGACCAAAGAGAATGGCCTCAAGTCAGAGAAAGCTTGAATGACCTGTCAGTGTTGGACTTCACATCTATAAATCTTAAAGCTATCATTAATGAGCTTCTGGAAAGAGAGTTAAGTGGCAAAGCCCTGATAATGATTTCCTTCCGTAACGCATTCTTTTACTTACTGTAGACCAGAAGCTTAAAGGAGTAAAGGAGTAAAGACTCCTTAAAGCAGTCTTACACAGGAATTTTATGATTCGGTTTTATGTTCTGTTTTATGATCATAAAATTCCTACTCTGTTATCTGATGGTGGAATAACATTTATCAGGTCAGAGGGGAATATTCATTAAGGTAACCAGATTTAGCCAGCAACTTTTGGGAAGAAGCAAATATCTACTCTTTTTTTGCTTTACTCAAACAATACTAACTTGTCCTTTAGTCAGAAGACGTGACCCAGAATTAATGGGTTCTATGGTAATCTGTGGGGCAGGGTTATTAATCGTTGATTTGCAGTAACTTTGGGTGTCCTTTGTTTAGTGAGATGTTCAAGAACAGTGGAAATCATTTCTATCTGACACCATCAAAAACAGCAAAAAGAGTCTCCTCCCCCTTTATTTTTGCAACATGATTTCCTAGGAGGAAACTAGTGTGTGCGGTTGGAACTAAGTCCATTTATAAATTAGATTTATCTCAGAGCTCTGTACATGCATATCTCAGAAAAAGAGTTCTCATTGTCAGCTCTTTTCCTTTTTATACCACAGTGTTGGGACTACCTACCTCAGTTGAGTCCTTGAGATCATTAGGATAATGACCATGACTAATGGTACCATCCCCTTAAATAGTAATGTAAGTAGTAGAATGTGCACTCCCCCCAGCCACCTGTTTTTCTTTCATTTATAGATGAAAAGCATAGCCCAAGAGTGATAATTCCATTAGAGACCTGTATGTAGAATATAAATATGATTAAAATAAGAACAAATGTATTCATCTGTGAAACCTGACTTATAGGACAGAATATGAAATGCGCTGAAGAGTCCTTGAAGATATACACATTTGCTACGGGCAAGGATTTTATGGGTTGTTGGTTAATGGCCATCAATAGGAAAATGCTAGAGGGCTCTAACTCTAACTTCCTTTCTGAGAGGATGGAGTGACAATATTTTACAGCAAGTTAATTCTAGTTCATGAGGGATTTGAGAATTGTCTTATCCTCGGATTCAATAATAACCTATATTTGAAAAAAGAGTATTATTAAATGATTAAATGAAAGCATTAGAAATTGAGAGGGGCCCAGCCGTCCTGGTATATTTAAGAAATAAAATTGCAGGAAGCAGGGCAGAGAAAGCACATTAGTTTTGTGGGAAATGGTTCTGACCCCCTTTCCGGGGAGGGATCTGTATCTACATAGGATTACATATGAAACAATCTAATATAATTGCTTCATACTGATTGGCCACTTTACAGAGTTGACTGATCACCCTGTGATCCTGGTGTATTTTATACGATGGTCTCATTTCTCTGCATAGTGAAAAAGAGGGGTGCAGGGGCCAGCATCCTGAGGTTGGAGGCAAAAAGTTGGCTTTAAGTTCTTGTGTAACTATAGATATGATTTTTAAAGAATTTATTTATTGTTTTTAATAGCATTTTTTTTTTCAGATTACAAAAGTAGCATCTAAACAAGGTAGAAAAATTTGAAAGCAAACACATATAAAGAAGAAAGGCAATACTGTTAATAATTGGTGTGCTTTCCCCCAGCCTTCTGAATTGGAATCATTCTATACATTCTGCTTTCTACCTTTTTTTTCTCACTTAATATTATGCCAGTCCATTTTATTATCTTAAAGACAGCTTAAAAATTTCTTTCTAAGGACTATAGCTTATTATATTATTGCTTAGCTATTCTTATTTTGTTTAGTGTTTATCATTATCATAAATAATATTATAATAATGTCTTTATATCAGATTTGAAAAATATATCTCTGGTTATTTTCCTAGGCTCTACTTCTAGAAGAATAATTAATGGGTGAATATTATACATATTACATTACATACACATATATACAAACACATACATATTTATTCTTAATGTACATCACAAATTGCTTTTTGAAAATATTTTCTCAATGTGCTCTGCTACCAGCAATATTTGGGGATACCTATTTCATTGCTTTATATGCATAGTGTTTATATGGAATCCATAGCATTGAGGGTTTTTTTAATTGAGCTTTTAAGATCCCAATGTAATTAACATACAGTGCTATATTAGTTTCATATGTACAATATGGTGCTTCAACAATTCTATACGTTACTCGGTGCTCATCACAAGTGCACTCTTTAATCCCTGTCCTATAGCATTGATTTTTATAGTTAAACAAGTTGTCGGGTAAGTTAATTAACTTTTTTGAGTCTCAATTTCTTTGACTGCAAAAGAGGACTAATAGCATTATAAGGGACCGTTAGTAAAAATTAAATGAGATAATGTACAAATGATTTGAAAAGAGTAATATATTTTGTTTCCGAATTCTCTAAAAGGTTGCGATGTGACCCCATATTGTTCATGGTGTGTCGAAAGCTTATGAAGGTAATTAAGGATGGGGTGACTCTTAACAGACCTGGCAAAAATGGGGACCTCACCTGACACCTGACAGCTGAGAGGATCCTGTTGTGCTCAATTAATATTTATGGGATACCACTGTGTTCTTAATAGAGGCTTTCTGGGGATTCATACAGTCACCATCCTCCTGGGGAAAAATGACTTGGGGATAGAATACAAAGAGCTTTTAAGTACTTTTTAATACAGTATTAACATTCCAAACCATAGCTGACTGAACCTATTAAATTGCAATGACTGGGGACATTCAGTGGGGCAAGTCAACACACAAATGAACATTTAGCTGTAGCATTTCAACAGTGATTTCTATCATCTTAATGAATGTTTCTTCTTAACCAGAGAGTTACACTGGGCCACATTTCTAGTATTTCCTCTTTCTGCTGTCAAAACTCCTTGACTTCCTGGAAATCATTTACTTCTGCCTACTTCCAGAGGATCAGATGTAGTTCTGTGTGAGGACAAGTAGTTCTCCAAGGTCGGTTTTGGTGGATTCATTTCCTGCCAATAGGGCAGCAGGTGATCCATGAGCTTAGTAACCTCTGGGTTGAGTTTATGCAGGGAGATCTGGAGTTGAGAATCACGCCTGAGATCAGTGAATGAACATTTAACAACCACTGATTGAGCCTCCTCTTTGTACAAGACCCTGTAGCTGACACAAAGATGAATTAGGTAAGAATCCTGTCCTCAAGATTCTTGAGGGATCATAAAGTTCATAAAGCTCAGAAGGAGTGAGTGCTTTCAGCTGGAGTGCTTGGATCTGGCCTTGGAAAGTGAGCAGGACTTGAGCAAGAGGAGGTCGGGGCTGGAGAAGGCAATACGTGTAGAGGGAAGAGCGTGAGCAAGGTCACAGAAGTATGAAAGTGTGAAATGGAAATGGAGAGCTGCTTTTTTTGTTCGGAAAGTTGCTTGCAGGCTGGAGCCAGGAGTGTGGCCGGGACAATGAAGGAGAGGAGATCATTTTCAGAGACTTGGGAGTCAAGCAGAGACTAGACAGGGAGGGGAGGCAGTGTGTGTAGACTCTTCTCAAGAAGAGGCGATAGAGAAGAAGAGAGTGGATGATATTTGAAGTCTCAATCAGGGTTCAGGGAGAAGTTTGTAGGAGAAAGCTGGTCTGTAGATGTTTTTTGGCAGAAAGGAAGAGTCCAGTGGAGAGATAAAATATGTAATGCAAGTAATGAAGCCATGACCCCAAAGAGGAAGAAGACAGGTCAAGGCCACTAAAGGCAGGTGTTAGCTTTGGCAAAGGGAAGTGTTGGTGGAGCCTGGTGGTGAAGAACATACCTCTGGAGTCCTGTGGTCTACAGGCTGCGTTCCAGTAGTGTCACCTACTGACCAGAGGCTCTGGGCAGGCCCCTTGCCTGACACAGTTGGTTTGGAGGCTAAGGCCATAGTCCAGGAGCCAGGCTGCTGGGTTCAAGCCCTGGCTCTGCCACTGACCAGCTGTGTGACCTAGTTTCTTCAGCTGTTAAAGGTGGATAACGAGAATACCAATTCTGTACAGTTATTACGCAGATAAAATGACTTTTAAATAAGGAAAGAACATGGAGTCTGGTACATAGTAAGTGCATTGTTATATGAAAGTCCTTAACAGGGTTCCTGACACACGCTCCATGCCTTGTTTTTATCATGAGACTATTACTGGGTCTATTATTAGAGATGTCTCCCCTTTCTGGAGGGTGCTAACTCTACTCTCATTCTGCAAACGGGTGTAAGAATACCTAGCTGAGAAGACTGTTGTGCAAATTCCATGAAATTATAAAAAACATCTGGTGAAGACTGGACACTCAATCAGTTTTGGTCCCCTGCCCCCTACTCCTCCTCTAATGACCTAGGGCATAGTGGACAGCACCAGTAAAATGATATCAGGGACAGAATATAGAGAGATAGAAATGTGCTACAATGGAATAACTAAAAAAATTTTTTTTTTTTAGCGTTTATTCACTTTTTGAGAGACAGAGACAGAGTGTGAGCAGGGCAGGAGCGGAGAGAGAGGGAGACAGAGTCCGAAGCAGGCTCCAGGCTCTGAGCTGTCAGCACAGAGCCTGATGCGGGGCCTCAATTCACGAACCGTGAGATCATGACCTGAGCTGAAGTCGGACGCTTAACTGACTGAGCCACCCAGGCGCCCCTGGAATAACTAAATTTTTAAGCCAATATTATTTTTGTTAGAAAATACCATTGATTAGATTCTTTGGTTATTAAAGAAAAAGCTCTTTTCTAAAAGGTGATACATGTTTCTTATAGCAAGCATGCAATGTTTATATGAGAAGTCACCTAGAGGTGCGTTTCTGGACATGTTAGAACATGAGGATGTTTTTGTGTAGCTTAATTAGACCATGAGCTAGAAAGATTGCTTCCTAGTTCTTTGTTCTGTTGTTTTATATGTTAGTGCAAATCTTAGACTATTGAATGCCTGGGTGAGTGGGAGGGTGAACCTCAATAAGACAGGCATTTGGTTAATTAGAGAAAGTTCCCAAGATCCCAGCAGCAGCCCTTGGGGAAGGGTGGGATTACTATGGTTTCTAAAGGTGACGATGATATCCTTTGACGTAAGGGCCATGAGGCTGTCAGTGCTCTGTGCCGCTGTACCCCCAGGGTGGTGAGTTGCGAGTAGGCATCCCTGGGCAGGCACACCAACCTCCACAGTAGTAGCCAAATACATAGGTGCTGGCTTCCTTCTGCATCCCTGTGACTGCCTTTTGGGTTACTTGGGAAAGTCAAGGCAGTTTCTCAATTTTGGGTCATGTTTGGGTGTGTCCAATTCATTCTGAAGGATTGTGGACACACTGAAGGCAGTATCTATGTCTTGGTCTTCTAACTTGCCCACACATTTATTTCCAACTGGATGTCAGTGGATTAGGGAGAGCGCAGAAGCCCTGGTTCCCCTGAAGAGGAGGAATGGCTCCTCTTAGCTTCTGCCATTCCGGGGAGTGGGCTCATGTAACGACAGCAGCATTCGTTGAGGGGCTTGCATCCATGATTCAGATTCCATTTTGCCCTGATTTTAATAAGGTTTTAAAATTCCCCAGGACTCAATGTCTCCTCTGTAATATGAGAATACTAGACAAGATGATCTCTCAGGCTCTTTTGAGCTCTGAGCCTACTTGGTATCACGATATCATAATCCAGAGTAAAGGGGTAGCATTTGATTTCCTGCTCACTGACCTTCACAGAGATTGTGCCTTTGTATTGTCTCTGCAAGGAAAAGGAAACATGTTGATGCTTTGTTTTGAAGTGTAGGAGCAGTAGAAAATTCTCTGATTTTTAAAGTGAATTATTTTAGCGATTGGTTGACCATTCGTGGATATGTTTGATTATTTTTAAGTTTTCTTTTCTTTTTTTTTTTAAGATTTTATTTTTAAGTAATCTCTACACCCGACATGGGGCTTGAACTCACAACCCTGAGGTCGAGAGTTGCATGCTCTACTGACTGAGCCAGCCAGGCGCCACTAAAGTTTTCTTTGAAAGAAGGAGACAGAGTTACACAAACACCTTCAATCTGTGATGTCCCTGTTTATGAAATGCTTTCACATACATTATCTTCTGTGCTAATGGTTTTATATTTATTTTCATGAATATTGGGAAGAAACGTATAGCTTACACCTCAAACCTGCAGATTCATGGCTGTTAGGGCAGAGAACAAGGCTAAGGGTTTTTTTTTTGTTTTTTTTGTTTTTAAAGTTTATTTACTTATTTTGAAAGAAAAGATATGAGCAGGGGAGGGGCAGAGGGAGAGAGAGAATCCCAAGCAGGCTCTGCACTGTCAGCGCAGAGCCCGACATGGGGCTTGAATTCGTGAACCTTGAGATCATGACCCTGAGCCGAAACCAAGAGTCAGATGCTTAGCCAGCTGAGCCACCCAAGCACCCCTAGACTAAGTTTTAAAACAAGTGAGTCAACTTAGAGGAAAATATTCACTGAATATGAGTAGACGTAGAACTCAGATCTGACAAAAATTCTGAACATGGTACACAAAAGACTTTTATCTCCTTCACATTTATTAAGCACCTATGACACGTCACATATATATCTTTCCATTTAATTCATACAGCAGCCCCACAGACTTTTAACCTACAGCCCTCAGGGGTGAAGACTATGGCTCTGCTTATTCACTTTCAGTCTAGTGTTGATTATTTTTTCTTCTTTTCCCATGAAGGGGGTAGAGTATTTCCTGGACTGTTTCTTTGTTGGCTATGCTCATCTCTATTCCAGGTTACCTGTTTGAGCCATTGCTATGCTACTCCCTGTCTAAGGTCAGCCTTCCTAGCTCTTTCTCTACATACTGAATGTTCGGCTTCCCATGGGTTGGGGTAACATCATGCTGTGATTTTAAAATTTAGCCTCAGTTTTCTGGCTTAGTTTCATTTTATTTTATTATTATTTTTTTAATGTTTATTTTTGAGAGAGAGAGAGAGAGAGACAGAGTGCGAGTGGGGGAGGGGCAGAGAGAGAGGGAGACACAGAATCCGAAGCAGGCTCCAGGCTCTGAGCTGTCAGCACAGAGCCCGACGCGGGGCTTGAACCCACTAACTGTGAGATCATGACCTGAGCTGAAGTTGGACGCTTAACCGACTGAGCCACCCAGGCGCCCCACTTTCATTTTATACAGATTAATTTTATTTTATACAGCTTCATTGATTAATCTTTTACATTTGCCCTGCAGCTTACAGTGCACTCTGGTATCAGCCAATGAGGGATGGTTGTGTATCTTGCCTTCTCTGTGAGCTTCAGGGACTACATAAACTGTGTGCAGGCTAACATAAGCTCTGATGTCAGGCCAAATCCTGATTCTACTACACGTTCTCTACGTGACCTTGATCTCAGTCTCCTCCGTTGTACATGGGAATAACAATACTGCACATTCATAGGGTGGGGAGGATTAAGTGGGAGAACATCTATAAAAGTTTTAGCACAGCGGTGACCGCAGAGAGAGGGCCCTTCAGCAAATGCTATTATTACCATTCCCCCTTTTAAAGGGCCTTCTGTTATTTTATCCCCGTACTCTTCTTTTTGTTGGATTCCTTCTGTGAGCTCCCTAGCCTGGGAAAATTCCCCAGCCATAAGAGAACAGCAGGACTTGCTGCTTCCATCCTTGCTTCATTTAGAACTCTGTTCTTCTAAGATTTTCACTTACGCCCTCATTTAAAATCTTTTCTGATTAACAAGGATCAAACGTCTTTCTGACATGTCCTCTCTCCATGTACAGTGGATTGGCCCCTTGTCTCTAGAATAGAGAGGCCTGGGTTTAAATTCTGGCTCTTTTGCGGGCCAGTTGTGCCAATTTCAGCAAATCATCTCTCCTCTCTGAGCTTTAATTTCTCCATCTATAGGACAGAAATAAAAGCATCTGAGTTATTGTCTACAATTTTAAAGATTAGATGAAAGTGCATAGGTGAAATGGTATGTTATAAACTACTAACTATATGTTGGCTATTATTTTTATTACCTTCTGTTCTGAGACATTGGCTGTAATTCAGTCTAGAACATGGCTTGAGAAAATGATTAACTCTAATCTGCTTTTCTAGTAAACATAGGGGTAAATCCCACCATATTTCTTTCCCAGATCCTGGACAGGTTTCTTGGGTACACTGACAAAGACCAGACCATCTATCTTGTTTTTTTTTTCTTTTATGTTTATTTATTTTTGAGAGAGCACACATCGGGGAGGGGCAGTGAGAAGGGAACAGAGGATCCAAAGCAGGCTCTGTGCTGACAGAAGTGAGCCTGATGTGGGGCTTAAACTCACGAACTATGAGATCATGACCTGAGCCGAAGTCAGATGCTCAACCGAGTCACTCAGGTGCCCCTTGCCTTGTTTCTTTTCTTTTCTTTTTCAATATATGAAGTTTATTGTCAAATTGGTTTCCATACAACACCCAGTGCTCATCCCAAAAGGTGCCCTCCTCAATACCCATCACCCACCCTCCCCTCCCTCCCACCCCCCATCAACCCTCAGTTTGTTCTCAGTTTTTAAGAGTCTCTTATGCTTTGGCTCTCTTCCACTCTAACCTCTTTTTTTTTTTTTTCCTTCCCCTCCCCCATGGGTTTCTGTTAAGTTTCTCAGGATCCACATAAGAGTGAAACCATATGGTATCTGTCTTTCTCTGTATGCCTTATTTCACTTAGCATAACACTCTCTAGTTCCATCCATGTTGCTACAAAGGGCCATATTTCATTCTTTCTCATTGCCACATAGTACTCCATTGTGTATATAAACCACAATTTAAAAAAAATTTTTTTTAACGTTTATTTATTTTTGAGACAGAGAGAGACAGAGCATGAACAGGGGAGGGGCAGAGAGAGAGGGAGGCACAGAATCTGAAATGGGCTCCAGGCTCTGATCTGTCAGCACAGAGCCTGACGCGGGGCTCGAACTCACGGATTGTGAGATCATGACCGGAGCCGAAGTCGGACACTTAACTGACTGAGCCACCCAGGCATCCCTAAACCACAATTTTTTTTATGCATTCATCAGTTGATGGACATTTAGGCTCTTTCCATAACTTGGCTATTGTTGAGAGTGCTGCTATAAACATTTGGGTACAAGTGCCCCTATGCATCAGTACTCCTGTATCCCTTGGGTAAATTCCTAGCAGTGCTATTGCTGGGTCATAGGGTAGGTTTATTTTTAATTTTTTGAGGAACCTCCACACTGTTTTCCAGAGCGGCTGCACCAATTTGCATTCCCACCAACAGTGCAAGAGGGTTCCCATTTCTCCACATCCTGTCCAGCATCTATAGTCTCCTGATTTGTTCATTTTAGCCACTCTGACTGGCGTGAGGTGGTATCTCAGTGTGGTTTGGATTTGTATTTCCCTGATGAGGCGCGACGTTGAGCATCTTTTCATGTGCCTGTTGGCCATCTGGATGTCTTCTTTAGAGAAGTGTCTATTCATGTTTTCTGCCCATTTCTTCACTGGGTTATTTGTTTTTCAGGTGTGGAGTTTGGTGAGCTCTTTATAGATTTTGGATACTAGCCCTTTGTCTGATATGTCATTTGCAAATATCTTTTCCCATTCCGTTGGTTGCCTTTTAGTTTTGTTGGTTGTTTCCTTTACAGTGCAGAAGATTTTTATCTTCATAAGGTTCCAGTAGTTCATTTTTGCTTTTAATTCCCTTGCCTTTGGGGATGTGTCAAGTAAGAAATTGCTACGGCTGAGGTCAGAGAGGTCTTTTCCTGCTTTTTCCTCTAGGGTTTTGATGGCTTCCTGTCTCACATTCATGTCCTTTATCCATTTTGAGTTTATTTTTGTGAATGGTGTGAGAAAGTGGTCTAGTTTCAATCTTCTGCATGTTGCTGTCCAGTTCTCCCAGCACCATTTGTTAAAGAGACTGTCTTTTTTCCATTGGATATTCTTTCCTGCTTTGTCAAAGATGAGTTGGCCATATGTTTGTGGTCTAGTTCTGGGGTTTCTATTCTATTCCATTGGTCTATGTGTCTGTTTTTGTGCCAATACCATGCTGTCTTGATGATTACAGCTTTGTAATAGAGGCTAAAGTCTGGGATTGTGATGCCTCCTGCTTTGGTCTTCTTCAAAATTACTTTGGCTATTCGGGGCCTTTTGTGGTTCCATATGAATTTTAGGATTGCTTGTTCTAGTTTTGAGAAGAATGCTGGTGCAATTTTGATTGGGATTGCATTGAATGTGTAGATAGCTTTGGGTAGTATTGACATCTGACAATATTTATTCTTCCAATCCATGAGCATGGAATGTTTTTCCATTTCTTTATATCTTCTTCAATTTCCTTCATAAGCTTTCTATAGTTTTCAGCATACAGATCTTTTACATCTTTGGTTAGATTTATTCCTAGGTATTTTATGCTTCTTGGTGCAATTGTGAATGAGATCAGTTTCTTTATTTGTCTTTCTGTTGCTTCATTATTAGTGTATAAGAATGCAACTGATTTCTATACATTGATTTTGTATCCTGCAACTTTGCCTAATTCATGTATCAGTTTTACCAGACTTCGGGTGGAGTCTATCAGATTTTCCATGTATAATATCATGTCATCTGCAAAAAGTGAAAGCTTAACTTCATCTTTGCCAATTTTGATGCCTTTGATTTCCTTTTGTTGTCTGATTGCTGATGCTAGAACTTCTAACACTATGTTAAACAACAGCAGTGAGAGTGGACATCCCTGTCGTGTTCCAGATCTCAGGGAAGAAGCTCTCAGTTTTTCCCCATTGAGGATGATGTTAGCTGTGAGCTTTTCATAAATGGCTTTTATGATCTTTAAGTATGTTCCTTCTATCCCGACTTTCTCGAGCGTTTTTGTTAAGAAAGGTTGCTGAATTTTGTCAAAGGCCTTTTCTGCATTGATTGACAGGATCATATGGTTCTTATCTTTTCTTTTATTAATGTGATGTATCACATTGATTGATTTGCGAATGTTGAACCAGCCCTGCAGCCCAGGAATGAATCCCACTTGATCATGGTGAATAATTCTTTTTATATGCTGTTGAATTCGATTTGCTAGTATCTTATTGAGAATTTTTGCATCCATATTCATCAGAGATACTGGCCTGTAGTTCTCTTTTTTTACTGAGTCTCTGTCTGGTTTAGGAATCTTGCCTTGTTTCTTAATATCAGGAAGTCCTTATTGAATCCTTATTATCTACTGGGCACTTTCCTTTGACCATTCAGTTTAATCCCTACCAATAATCAACCAGGTGGCTATTGTTATCTCCACTTCATGGGAGGAAGTCTTACAAAAGATCCTGCCCTAGGTCCAACTCAAGTAAGTGACAGAGCCAGAACTTGAACCTGGGTGGTTGGGTGGCAGATGTCACCTCTTAACCCCACAGAACACTCCCTTTCCCTCATTTGGCTTGATTATAGATCGCTACTGAGATATCACTTGAGTAATTTTACCTTTCACTTTCCATCACAGTATAAGGTTCCTTGATGAGGGATGTGGGAGTCACAGCTCCTTCTCCCTGTTTGAAGTCCTTGAGTTTGGCCTTACATGAGTCTAGCCAAGGGCTGGGGGTGGGGGCTGGAGAGCAGCTTAGATGGCGAAAAAGTCCCTCAGATGGAGAGCAAAGGGCTGCATGATACAGTGGACTGTGAATTTTGGTATTTATTCAGACTTCTCTCCATGGAAGTTATTTCCATCAAAAGAGCTGTGTAAGAGCAGAGGCTCTGGAAGCCCTCACATGGCATCCTCTATTAGATGAATTGAACTGAATTTCAGATCTTTGGTTTAAGTCAGGGTCTTTGGCCATCTCCCTCTCACACAACTCCAAGAAGAGGCAAACATTACACAGCAACAGCTGCCTTGACCTTTCCAATTTTAGCTTGTGGTCATCACTAAATGGCATATGCTAATGTGCTGCCAGAGATTTTTGCTGTTGTTTTATGTGCTTTTCTGCTCTCTGGGAGGATGCAATGTGGTTTTGAGAAACACGTGCTCACATCTGTCTGGACATGATGATTGAAGTGATGTTTCCTCCCCCCGCAGCCTCTTGAGTCATCAGGCATCAAGTCTTGCAGTTTGGAAGAAAAATCTCCATTCCAAGGCAAGAGAGGTTGGGGGTTTCATGTGCCTTGGTACACACATCACAACCTAATTGCAAACAGAAACTTGCCGAACATTTCTCACCAGGAAATTAAATTTAGCTCCAGACCAGATATCTGATTCTGGTTCCCAATCTAGGAAGAGTTCTTGAATGCTTATTATGGTTAGGCTAAAAGTGAATGCCCCTCACTAAATAGAGTCCATTGATTTTATTAAGGGACACTCCTGCTGCTAAATCCTGCAGGTTCAGTGACTTGACCTAAGAAAGTTTATTTCTTACTCATGGGAGCCCAGTCAAGAGTAGGATTGTCCCATCAGGTGAAATCCAGGCTGATGAAAGTTCTGTCATTTTTGCTTTTGTTTTCTAAGCTGGCTAGTGACTGAGAATTGACATCGATCCAGCAGACAGAAGAGAGTTTGGAGGTTGATTTGAAGGGTACTTTATGGCCCAGGCCTGTAAGTGGCACCTGTAGGCAGAAGTGACATTGACTGGCACTCAATCACATGACCGTTCTGAACTTCAAGGGAGGATGGAAATGGAGTCCAAATACATGCCTATGAAGAGAGAAATGAGCATGATGAACAGCTGGCCAGACTCTGTCACAAAGCCATGGTCAGAGCAGAATAAAGGAAGTGCTGAGGCAGAGTCTGTTTCCTATAACAGGGAGAGATGAAGGGCATTTCTTTACCCTCAAGGCCATTCTCTTTGTTCAAAGCCTGACGCACCCACCTGGCGATAGCCTCATGGTGGGTCAGTCTCTTTTGGCTTCTCTACTTGGAACTTCCTTTCCTGTTTTACTGAGAAGCTTACCGTCCCTCAGAAACCCGTAGATGGTGATCTGCTATAAGCTTGGCAAGGACTTGGAACACAGCCTTGCTTACATCAATCCATGAGTGCTCAGCTCCCATTTTGAACCTCTCAGAATTTTTCTTATTGCCCTAAGGATCACTGAAGGGTGGGTGAGCAGGAGCTTCCTGCAGTTCGTGTTTTATTCCTCCTCCACTCGGCTGTGAGATGGAGTTGCTGCAGGGCAGGAGGTCATCTCTTCCCATGGTGACAGCCAAAGGCGCTGGCGCCACAGACGCACACTGATATCTTATGAGGCGGGATCAGGCACACAGAAACAGAAGTCGGAGAGCACTTGTTGAGAGCCAAGAGGGCTCATTAATTTCGTCTGTTATTTCAGAACTGGTCAGGTGTGTTTTTAAGAAGAGCTTCTATGACAGCATGTTCACTCAATTAACACTCGTGCTTTTCTGGAAGGCACCTACAGGAGTCTTGACAACAGACAAGCCGGTCACTCTGTTCTCAGCAGCAGGATCCAATATGGTTTTGAATGTAATATTATTAAATAATATGGCTTATCATTTATGATATCCTGGCATTCCTTCCCTGGCTCAACAAGAGCCTCACACAAGATACGTGCATATTTTTGTGTGGAATGGTGAGGAATTTGAGGAAAAATTGGTTAAGAGAATTTGGATTTGTATTCAATATACTTTTTTAAAAAAATTATTACAAATTATTACAAATATTTATAATAGTTCACTTGTCAAAGTCCAACATGTATTCTATAGCTTCATCTTCTTATTTAATTTGATTACAGCAATAAACATTAAGTATGAGACAAGCTGTCCAAAAGGGCTGTTGAATTATTTAATTACCTCAGGGACTAAGGAGTTGTAGTCAGGGCAAACTATTCCATAAGTGGGATGCATTTGAAAGATCAGCTCTTTCTGTCTCCAAGCACAGTAATTTGAATGATGTGATCCAAACACCAGTTGCTTGTTGAACAAAACATTAAATGCTTAAATCTGTTTATAATACTTTAGGTTCCAGATGGTCATCTATCCAAAAGAAATGGCAAAGAAGTATCAAGTTGAAATGTGTTTTTTAAAGTATTTCCAGTTAAATGAATATCCGATGAAGTCAATATTCAGAATTTAGGATTGCTCTTATATTACTGTTTATGTAATATTGAAAGAATTCCTAACAAGCAAACTAGAAAATTAAACAGAAATTCATTCAAGAGTTTCGATCATCTATTATGTTCAATTCTGGGGTTGTAGGGCACATAGGATAGGGTCCTTGCTCTGAATAATCTTGGAGTCCTTTCAGAAAAGACAAGACCACAATAAAGTTTTATTGGTGCCGTATGAGAAGTAGAAATGGAGTGCTATGGAAATAAAGGAGTAATTAGTTCTGCCTGGAGGTAAGGAGACAAGGAAGAGAAATGTCAGGAAAAAATAAACACAAGATGCACCGTTTCAGCGGATTTTTACAAGGAAGGTGCAGGAGCTCGTGAGACCATGAGCCAGCAAGGCGGCAGGGAGGAAGGGGCAAGGGAAAGAAAATGCGTGGTCTGTAGCTCAAGAACAAAGTTGATCTTTTCTTAGGCTAGTCATCAGCTAAACCACCAAGTTGCTAGTGATGGAAAGAAGTTTGTGAGAAGGGGCAAGACACTATTTCTAAATGCGGAGATTAGTCACAATTAGGCCTTGCTCATCTGACACTGTCAGAGAATGGAAATTTTCACTCAAGCGATTTTCCCAGTACCTGAAACTTTCTAATTTCACAGTCAAGGCTCTATTTTTAACTTTTTAAACCTGAAGAAACAACTCGGCAACTCTAGTTTATCTTAGTAAATGTCAGCTATTGTGCTATGTTAAACTGTCCTCGGGGACGATTAAGGAATATAGAACTCTTTGCCTTGGAAATCGGAGGCTTTATTTGCTATTAAATTTTGTCTTCTGTATTTCACCCCCTCCATTACTTTTCCTGTATCCGCGTCTTGCTGTAAATTTTTCTTGCTGCTGTCAATATGCCTGCCTCTCTAATAGCTTTTTCATCTCATTTGCTACCCTTACTCTGCTGGGGAGTGGGAAATAAGAAGCTCCGTTGTGCTTGAATTATGACCAAGAGAGAGTAAATGGTGTATAAACTGAGGTGCCCTCCCAGGAGGTTTGGGACTGGGGCTTTGTGATGTCTTATTTGTTCATTTGTTCATTCTCGGTTGTGTTCTATCTAGCAAGGCTGCTAAACAGGTGACCTCTAAAAAATTCGGTTGTTACTTTATTTGAGCTAGCATTTGAATGTGTTTGGGAAAATGCCAAATGCTGAAATTGCTTCACATTGGAGTTTATCTTGGAATACTCCTTAGAGATTTTAGAAGAGCAAACCATGAAGAACACAATTTTTCAAAATGTGGATGGGACCCTTGTACTCTATGTTTTATAAATTTCCCCACAGACAGAACATTCTGTCACAAATAAAGTAAGCAAAATGAAGCTATTCATTTGTCTTCCACAGCAGAAATACACGGAGGGCTTTCCAGTTGGATCATGTTTTCAACAGTATTCCTTGGAACATCGGTCAATGGTTAAACATTCACAATCATTACATGGTGAAATGACATTGCAAGAGGCGGTGCGGTGTATTTGGAGATTTAAAATATATAAACTGGGGGTACCTGGATGGCTCAGTTGGTTGAGCACCGACTCTAGCTTAGGTCAGGAACTCATGATTGGCGGGTTCGAGCCCCACATCGGGCTCTGGGCTGATAGCTCGGAGCCTGGAATCTGCTTCAGATTCTGTGTCTCCCTCTCTCTCTGCCCCTCCCCCACTTACACTCTGTCTCTCTCTCTCTCTCCCTCTCTCTCTCTCTCAAACAGTAAAAAATTTAAAAACAGTAAAAAAATTAAAAAAAAATATAGACTGATTTAGCTTACTTTGTGGAAGTAGTGTTTTTTTTCCCTGTTTTTCTGAGGAAGAAACTAAAAACTCAGAGACACTTGCATTACACAGTAGCATATTATCAGCCAAGGATTTAAATCTGTCTGTCTACCTCTAAGCCCATGCTCCTGGAAACTTGCATTTTATTCCAGTCCTCACAATAACTGATTCTAAATGTTGCCCGGTTGGTCTGGATGTTTTTTTCCTTATTTGTAAAACAAGAGAATTGAACCAGTCGATTTCTTTTCTTTTTTCTTTTCTTTTTCTTTTTCTTCTTTTCCTTTTTCTTTTCTTCTCTTATCTTTTATTTCCTTTTTTGTTTTGAGAGAGAGAGAGAAAGAGAGAGAGAGCGTGGAGTATGTGTGCACACACGCAAGCAAGTGTGAGCCATGGAGGGGCAGAGAGAGAGGGAGAGAGAATCTTAACCAGGCTCCATGCTCAGTGTGGAGTCCCACATGGGGCTCAGTTTCGCTACCCTGGGTTCATGACCTGAGCTGAAATCCAGAGTTGGATGCTTAACCGACTGAGCCACCCAGGAGCCCTGAACCAGGTGATTTCTAAGATTTCTTAGAGCTGTAGTTAGAATCCTAGATTTTTTAGATTATTGTTACATTCCTGGAAGAGGATGATGAAGAGGTAGATTGGTTCAGCTGGAATGATGCCAAGAAGACCTCACAGCAGTGCATTGTATCACAAAACTGAACGTGTACGTCATTAGGCCTTGCTTTTATAGCTAGGATTCACTTTTCATGGTGCCGCTCTGTGTCCCAGACTCCCAGCCTTGTCTCTGATACGTTCCTGACCCCAAAAGGATAATGTGTGGAAGATGGGTGAGCCTATGGCAGAGCACATGGAGCAGGGACCATGGAGGTGTGGGATTCTCTGCAACGTTCAAATCTGCTTTCTGAGTAGACGCTTAAGGAGTGATGGGGGGATTTCTTGCCAGATGAAGAGCAAATCAACTTTATTAGATAATATTTCCCTTCTCTTTAGAAAAGAGGAAGTCATATATTTAAAGCCATCCCATCATTTTGAAGTCATGCAACTCATAGCATCGATGTCCCCTGAAAATGACTGCTTGCTGCATCTACTAGGTCGGCCACGTAAAGCTTTGGCTGCTGTGTGACACTAGGGGGCGCCATCCACACCGACGACAATGCCCAAGGCAGTCCTTGGTGTTGTGTAATACCACAGATATTATAACAATAACCACAGTTTATTGGGCCATGCATTCTGAGCCAGGCACACCAAACACTGTGCTTCCTTTCATCTTCACAACAACCTTATGAGGTAATATGGAGAGGTGTATTTTCCAGAGGAATTAATTGGAGCTCAGCAAGTGCCCATGGTCAATCCACTAGTGTGCTGTAAAGGGTAGGATTCGAATCTAAGTCTTTCTGGTTTTGCAGCCCATGCACTTTCCACTATATTCCACCCCCACTCCATGGCCAATGCAGGCTGGGATAAGGGAGGAGCATGTTCTTAGCATCCTGAGAGCATTACTTCAGTAATGACTCAACAGCTTATAACCATAATACTATCCTGGTTTCAAACCTTTAATGGCCCAAGATTACTTAAGAAGAAAGTGTAAAACCTATATAATAGGACTGTGGCCCCTTCTCTCACCCTTCCTTCCTCCTCACCTGCCTCTTTTCCAAGGTACTCTGTGTCCCCAACAGCCACCTTTCAAGGTATTTCTGGCCACAGGGCACCCTTTTGCACATTGGGTCCCATTGGCCATTGGTCCCTGTGGCCAGACTAAAGGCCACATTTTGGCATTTTGGGGGGGACCTTTTGCAGAAAGAACAAGATGGTTATCCTCAAAGTGATGAGGGGAGATTTTGCTGCAAATGACAAACTCTACTCAAAGATGCTTTCTGGTTGTGGATATGGGTCAGTGTGGGATAAATGCAGGATGCCAGTGAAATCCCAGGGGTCAGCCCCACCCATAAGCCCTTCATAGGCCAAGGAAGAGACCTGTACATGTGGTCATCCATAAGTGTGCTTCATTTTTGTAAAGCAAGGCTATAATGTATATGCCTCAGTATGTATTAGAAATATGATTGTACATTGAGGAGGGGCTGCTTTATGTTATAATGCAAAAGTACATAATATACAAGCAGCAGGGATAAGGAAAAGACGTAAAGGAGACTGGGACTGAGGGGAGGCCCTGCCTTCAGAGCTGAGGCTGGCTGGGTGGGGCTTTCCATTTGTCCCATGCTGTCATCCCTCGCACTGTCACATGTGTTCTCTCCCCAATCCCATCAGAACTGCTGTTGTCTATTATTAGGAACATTTCGTCCTAAAAGGAGGTGAGACGGATTGGCCCTAGCTCATAGCTCACTGCTTTATAAGCTTTACTGGTCTCTCCTCTCCCTACTGGGAACTCCTCAAGGGCAGGGGTGAGGTTTTCTTCATCGTGTTGCATTGATATGACACACACATATTTAACTGTGGTCTTACTACACACAACTAGACTCCCAGGTGCTTCTGCAAAGGTAGAGAGAAGATGGCAATGACAAGAGGAGAAAGCTCTGTGATGACTCCCAGTGGAACAAGGCAGACATCTCGGTCAGGTGACTGCTCTCATCACAGCATCGCCTGCAGAGCACTAGCCAGCAGACCCCTGAGCGGGAGTAAGAGCCACAGTTCCCATAAATGATTGGAATAGAGACAGGCTCTGATCTGTGGTCTGGTGTCCCTTGTCCAAACTCATTTGAGCAGAGCCAGCCCTCCTTCACCCCAGCCATGGAAACACAGTCTCCTTGTCCCAGGCCCACTGGCTCTGGCCTCAGTTTTCGATTGTAGGCCAAGACAATTTTTAGGTGACTGTGATGTTCCCATAAATCCAAGATATAGTGTTTAACAGGCCATCTCTTTAGCCAAGAAAAATTTTAAAGCAGGCTATATGTGTGACTGGTATATTCCAAGAATAATAGCAGCAATCTCCTGGGTCCCGGTGTCAGAGAGCTAGCTAATAATTCATAGTCTCCAAGCCTCTCCAGTCAACACAGGCAGGATCCTTACCACTGTAGAATGTCTAGTCCAAGTAGTTTTTCTTCTTAAAAAAATTTTTTTAATGTTTACTTATTTTTGAGAGAGAGAGAGAGAGAGAGACAGAGACAGAGACAGAGAGAGAATGTGAGCAGGGTAGGGGCAGAGCAAGGAGGAGACACAGAATCTGAAGCAGGCTCCAGGCCCTGAGCTGTCAGCACAGAGCCCGACGCAGGGCTCGAACCCATGAGCTGTGAGATCATGACCTGAGCTGAAGTCAGACACTTAACTGACTGAACCACCCAGGTGCCCCCTAGCCTAAGTAGGTTTTTTTTTTTTTTTTAACATTTATTCATTTTTGAGAGACAGAGAGAGACAGAGCATGAGCGGGGAAGGGGCAGAGAGAGGGAGACACAGAATCCGAAGCAGGCTCCAGGCTCCGAGCTGTCAGCACAGAGCCCAACGTGGGGCTCGAACTCACGAACTGCGAGATCATGACCTGAGCTGAAGTTGGACGCTCAACTGACTGAGTCACCCAGGCACCCCCAAGTTGTTTTTATGATTCACAGAACACCAGACCTAGAAGAACCTTAAGAGATTACCTAAGTCTGAGCCAATAAGGAAACTAAGGGGACAGAGATGTCAAGGCCTGCCCATGGTTACATTGTTACCTATGAATGCTGAACAGGTGTGTTTAAAGCCTGCTCACCACCCAGAGCTATATGAGCTTCTATTTGTGACTTCTGATTCTCAGCACCCCATCAGCAGAACATGACCAGAAACATCTCTGTCCTCAGTGGTCTTGTCATTTTTTCTCCACACTGAGATTACATAGTATTTAAAGATTCTGAACAGTATATGATAGTCATTCCTGAGACAGAGAAAGACAGCAAAGCAGACATTAACTGCCCCTCTCAGCTGCTCAGGGGCATTTCTTATAGTATTGTACATTTGCAAGATTTGCATTGACAGCCAAAGGGGCTTAAAGTTCTCTTATAAACATAGTTTTTATTTGGGGCACCGGGCTGCCCAGTCAGCAGCGTGTGCAACTCTTGATCTCAGGATTGTGAGTTTGAGCCCCATGTTGGGTGTAGAGACTACTTAAAAAAAAAAATCTTAAAAAAAAATATATATTTTACTCCCCACCTTCAAACTGGGACCTTTTATGGCAGTGATCAGCTTTTAGAACTTAATGAAAAGAGATGTTGGTTTCAGACAAATCTTGGCTTTCTCATCCCTCTCTCCTCTCCTGGGCTTGGCTCCATATTCAGAGGGCAGAAAAAGAGAGTGATGTGTTGAACAGGGCTCATGTCTCATTTTCCATGACTTCTTTCACTTCACCTCTGCTTCTTCCTTGTTGGGTATTCCCACTGGGGAGCCAGTTCCACGGCTCACAAAGTCAGATGCAACCATGGGCTAGTGTAAGTGGTGGAACAGTAGGTACAACTTTACTTGGGCACACCTGTTTCTCCCCTACTCCATCCCGCTGCTTGTATCCTCTTCTAACTTTTCCTGGCCCCCTCTCTCTAAGCTCTTATTTCTCCCCTGAGATTCAGCTTTGGCTGCGAGCTTGAAAATGGAAAGATTGACAAGAGTAGCTTTTGGAATTTTAAAATTCAAGCAGGCAAACCCTTAATATCTATGAAATGTTGACTGAGCACAAAATACCATGCTGGTTATGATGGAGGTTAAAACTTATACCAGATAGAGTCTGTCCGTCTCTTCAAAGAGCTTATAGCTTAGATGAGGAGTTAGATGTGCACTTGCAGGAGGAGGTATCTAGTACTCTGGGACAATGTGTTATGAGTCTGTGTCTCCCAAAGGAGGTACCAGTACCACTGGCAGGCAAGGAGATGACACGGATGGGGCATTAACTTGGATTCATATTGTAAAGGTGGTGTATTCCTGTGTCAATTTCCTGTCAATTCTTCTGATTGTCTTTAAAAAATTAACAGGAGAAAGGAGAAAAAAAAGTCTCAGATTTGTGCTAAACACCTAATAATACCTTTTAATTTCTGATATAAAAAACCAAAAGAGGTAGGACTCGGGTTCAGAAACTTTGGACACCAACACTGTCTGGCAGTTTAATAATATTCTTCATTTTTATTATACTTATTTTCTACAGGCTACGCTCTCTTTTATTTCAAGTGATAAAGGTTTTCTATGTGTAATGCTAGTAATACAAGGTTTCCTTACCAAATTTCTTAGCTTGGGCTGCTATAGGAGATTACTACAGACTGTGTGGTTTCAGCAACAAACGTTTATTTCTCACAGTTCTAGTGGTTGGGAACTCCAAGCCCAGGGTGACAGCATGGTTGGATTTGGGCCAGAGCCCTCTTCCTGGTTTATAGACAGCCGTCTTTTGCTGTGTCCTCACATGGTGGAAAGAGAGCTAGCTAGCTCTCTGGCCTCTTCTTAGGAAGGAACTAATCCCCTTCATGAGGGCTCTACCCTCATGATCTAGTTATCTCCCAAAGGTCTCACTTCCCAATGCCATCATAGATTAGATCTCAACATGTGAATTTGGGGGAGGGATACAAACATTCAGCTCATAACACTAAATATATTCATTTAGGTTAAAAAAAAAAAGCAGGTGAATTCTAAATAGTAAATAAATAATGGTAAACGTGGTCCAAAAATAGGACAGAAATCATCAGGTTTGTACAAATGTTTGGAAACTGTTTAGAGGTGTCAAGTGAGTGGTTTAGAAGTGAATTGCAAGGGGAATTTCAAGAGGTAATCATATACCAGGGTCTAGGAGGTGGGACAAGAATTCCTAGAGGAGGTGAGCTCTCACAGGACATGGGGTGGGGGAGGTCATGTGAGCAAAGCCATGGTGATGGGTGGGGTGGGAGTAGGAAGCCTGTTGGATTGGATGAACCATTTATGCCCAGGAGTGGTCGCTGGAGGAGAGACGCAGCTGGTATCACAAAGGGAAAGGACCCTTATATGAGGGGACTTTTTGTTTTCTCTTTTTGACTTTTTCTGTTGAGATCATTATTGATTCACATGCAGTTGTAAGGAACAATATGGAGAAATTCCTTCACCCAGTTACTCCCAATGATGATACCTTACATAACTATAGTTCAATATTACAATTAGGAAATTGATGGTGATGCAAGCCACTGACCTTATTCAGATTTCACTAGTTTTGCATGCACTCATTTGTGTGTGTGTGTGTGTGTGTGTGTGTGTGTGTGTGTGTGTCTGTGTGTGTGTGTGTGTTAGCTCCAGGCCATTTTATCACACAGGTAGAGTGATGTGGCCACCACCATACTCAAGACACAACAATTCCAGCACAAGAATCCCTCATCTACCCTTTTATTGACTGAGCCACCTCCCTCTCTTTCCAATTCTCTAACCCCTGGCAACCACTAATTGGTTATCCATGTGTGTAATTCTATCAGTTAAAGAATATGATCTAGATGGAATCATGCAGTATGATGATTTTTTTTTCTCTTAAGGACCTTATTGAAACATTGGCAAGATAAGACATATATTGAACAATTAGAAAACAAGATAAGTAATGATTTTCCCCAGGAAAATTGGGAAGCTGGGAGGGAGTGTTTGTGATATGGTGGGGGAAAGGGAGAGAAAATAAGTCCTATTTGATATGTGTAATTTGGCTTTTTTCCACTCAGCAAATTCCCTTGAGATCCATTCAAGTCGTTGCGTATATCAGTAGTTCATTCCTTTTTATTGCTGAATACTATTCCATAGTGTGGATACGCCACAGTTTAACCTTTCACCTGTTATAGGAAATTGGGGTTGTTCCCAGTTTTTGGCTATGTTGAACAAACCTGTTATGGACATCTGTGTATAGTTTCTCTGTGTCAACATAGATTTCATTTCTCTGGGGGAAATAACCCAAGAGTACAACTACTGTGTCCTATGGTAGGTTTGGTATGTGTAGTTTTATAAGAAATTGCCATACTCTTTTCCAATGTACATCTCCCCCAACAATGTGTGAGTCATTCAGTTTCTCTGAATCTTTGCCAGCATGTGGTGTTATTGGTATTTTTATTTAGCTAGTCTGGTGTGTGTAGTAATATCTCATGGGCTTAATCTGCATTTCCCGAATAGCTAATGATGTGGAACTTATTTTCACGTGCTTATTTTCCATCCGTATATTTTCTTCAGTGAAACATCCGTTAATGTCTTTTGTCCATCAGCTAATTGGAGTGTTTATGTTTTTATTGTTGAGTTTTGAGACTTCTTTGTATGTTCTGGATATAAGCCCTTTGTTGGACATGGTTTGCAAATACTTCCTCCCGGTCCCAGTTGTTTTCATATCCTCTTTACAGGGTCTTTCATGGAGAAAAAGTTTTGAATGTTGATGGCATCTAATTTACTAATTTTTTCTTTTATGGGCTGTGTTTTTGGTGTCGGCTCTAAGAATTCTTCACTTATCCCTAGGTCTTGAAGATTTTCTCCTCTGTTTTTTCCTAGAAGTTTTATGGTTTATATCTATGTCTGTGACACAGTTTGATTTATTTTTTTGTATAAATATGAAGTTTAAGTCAGGGCTCATTTGTTTTTGTTTGTTTTTGCTTATGGGTGTCCAACTGCTCCAGTACCATTTGTTGAAAAGCTTATCCTTTTTCTTTTTTTTTTTTTAATTTTTTTTTTTAACGTTTATTTATTTTTGAGACAGAGAGAGACAGAGCATGAATGGGGGAGGGTCAGAGAGAGGGAGACACAGAATCTGAAACAGGCTCCGGGCTCTGAGCTGTCAGCACAGGGGCCCGATGCGGGGCTCGAACTCACGGACCGCGAGATCGTGACCTGAGCCGAAGTCGGCGCTCAACCGACTGAGCCACCCAGGCACCCCAAGCTTATCCTTTTTCTATCGAATCGCTCTTACATCTCTGTCAAAAATCACTGGGTCCTATTTGTGTAGGCCTTTTGCTTTTTACAACCATCCTATTGATATTTCCTATCACTTGATAGCAACATCTTAAAAAGAAAAAGACTGATGGACCTTCTACCCAAATGAATCATGTCTCTAGTATAATAAATTATTTGATTATGAAGTACTTAGAAAGGTCTCATTACACACTCATGAATCATCCCCAAGGCCTTATGATCCTTATGAGAACAGAACATTTGGCCTATATCCCACCCAAATATTTCCTTTTACCTAAATAGAAAGACATGGGAAAGAGTGCCCGTATTTTTTCCCCAGGGGCCAATACATAGTTGCTGAAGCTTGACTTTGGGAACTTAACGGGGACAAGAAAAGGGATTGGACTTTGTCAGGGTTTTGTTTTGTTTTGTTTTGTTTTGTTTTCTAAGGTTTCAACAGAGACATGTATCTAGGAGCTCTGCCGGGGACTCCAGAGTCTGCTCACATACAAAAAATAGTAAGGGGCAGCTAAGGCAAACGAGCTGATCCCTTTTAGGGACACACTAAAGCCAGATAACCCAAGTAATCATAGCAAGATACAGCCAGTCTCAGAGCTAAGTACTGTGAAATTAGCTTTGCGTTCTTGGGTTTTGGAAACATGCATCTGTATAAACCTGCCTGTGCGGACATCCCCAGCCCCAAGCTGGGTCTGCCCAAATCCAGTGAATCGGCTCTGAAATGTAGACGGCACATAGCAGTGACCAAGCCTCCACCTCAGGCAGCCTGCTGGCCGGTGAGGCCTAGTGGAGCAGCGGAACGGAAATATTTGGAGAAGTTTTTACGTGTCCATGGAATTTCATTGCAGGAAACCACCAGGGCAGAGACGGGCATGGCTTACAGGTACTGGCCGGTTGCAATGTTATTCAACCAGGGCACTGCACGGAGGTCAAGGGTTCTTGTTGTTAAAGAAATAAGGACTGAAATAACAAAGCAAACACTGTGTGGAAAAAGGAAAAGAAAAATGAATGCAGGGAGCCCTCTTCTTGGTCTGCCTTAGTTTCTTGCGCTCTATATTGTCTACTTTCTCTTTGCTTAAAGGGTTACATAGAGGATAGTCAGGTTCTCTGTGGAGGATCCTAACCGTGTGTTGCCTGTAGAAATAATATCTTTGGCTTTGAGGAGGTAGGTGACTTAGCAGGTCTTAATGAAGAATGGGGGCTCTATTCTTCTTAAGGGAATTTATAAATTAAGAGTAGGATTTTTTTAATATGCTGCCTGGATGTTAAGGCCGTTATTTTCTTCTAAGTCTGAATCATGTGGTCTGTGCTAATGGTTAATAAAGTAGCTCATGAACAAGTTCTTCTTGAAACGACGGCACTTTTTATCATTGCAGCCTGAGATAAATTACGGGCTGTTCTCCAAACTTCCAACACCATCATTTATTCTGTGAAAGATTAACAAGAGGGAGAAGTTTTCTCCTGGTGTGGGGTTGGGTGTGTAATCTTCATAAATTGTTCTGAGATGGGAAGTATCATTCTTTGTCAGAGCAATTATTGTCCAAACCTCGCTAAGACATGCCTGTGCTTAGCTGAATCACCCAGGGGCACCGACACTAATGCTTGCCTGACAAATGCCTAGAGTCTTAAATATCCAAGAAACTGAGCAAAAGCCATTCAGAAGGACAAGGGTGTTGAAAACGGAAAAAAGAATTTAACATTCATGAAGAACGGCTGTCCTAGCTCAAGTCAAAGCTTTTCCTTCTCCAGAGTAAGATTGTTTTTGCATGGACACGATGTCTCCAATGATTTCACTTTTCCATAATCTAAAGGTCGATTTTAGTGTAGTAGATACTGCCCTAGTTTTATCATCTAATTTGGCTAATAAAGCAATTTGCAACGAAATGACTTCTTTCTGTGGAGAGCAATGTGTTTCACACAGACTCTTTATGCAATAAAGGGCTCATGCAGAAGAGGAACTCTTCTAGGTTTATGGAGATTATAAACATACCACAGCCCACCCCAACATGCTTTGGAAATGGAACCTATGAAGAATCTAACCACCTTTCCAAGAGAACTCATGGCTCCATACACCAGGATGGAGGAGATGCTGATGTTCCTCAATCACCTTTCCCGAATCTGGCTTCCACAAGAAGGAGTTGTCTTCTCTCTCCATCTCCTCCCATTCTCTTCTCTACGCTTTCCTTGACCCTCAGTGGTGGCAGGATGGTGATGTCTGAATGTAGATCAGTTGAGGATGAACTGTTTCATTAAAAAAAAATCTCTCTCTGCATCTCTGTCACAGGATGGGTGGTTTTACCACGAACTCTTGACTTTTTTTTTGTTAATGTTTATTTTTGAGAGAGAGAGAGAGCGAGCAGGGGAGCAGGAGAAAGAGAGGGAGACACAGAGTCTGAAGCAGGCTCCAGGCTCTGAGCTGTCAGCACAGAGCCCTACGCGGTGCTTGAACTCATGAGCTGTGAGATCATGACCTGAGCCGAAGTCAGCCACCCAACTGACTGAGCCACCCAGGCGTCCCAGCCATGAACTCTTTATAAACCTTCAGAGGACATGCATCTTTCTCTCAGGAGTCCTGGTTTGAATGTCAGTTAGACCTCTTGTGATGTGTGCCAATGTTCAGACAAAGATAGGTTCTGAATATGTTTTCAAATGGTTCTGAAGCAGAGGAATGATCCCTCCTCAAGTAGGTAAAAGCAAGGGTGTCCTTGTTGAAGCTGGGGGCCTGGAGCCCACCTGCTTGAGGGGAGCAGTCATCCCCCAGTCTGGCCCTGGAGGCCCCCCTGTCAATCCCATACTCCCATGGTTTGAGAATACGGTTCCAAGGGGACTCTTCATAAGGCTTGGGGAACAAGGCTCTGTGACCTTGAGGGTGCTTGGTCCTGTCACAGAGATGGGCTCTTGGGCAAGGTTCTGTGTCACTCGGCAACACTAGGAACAAGTGGGACCTAGAAGAGTGCAGCTCCGGGATCAGAATTTGAGGAGACACAAGTTCAGTTAAATGGATACTTGGCCCCAGGGAAGAGCCAAAGCCAGGGAAGAGCCAAAGCTCTGTATTATGATGGGTTGCTGTGCTTTACCACCCCTTCCTCCATTATTCCTCCCGTCCCCCTCCCTCCAACCTGAAGCACGTCTCCTTTCTCTAGATTCCCATAGTAATTTGTCTATTCTTTCAAGACCCTTATTAATCACCCTTATTTAAAACATCCTCCTCTGAACATTAGGGAGGGATTTTTAGGGAAGAGAACCCAGGTTCTCTCTGTTCTAACCCCAACTTGGCTTTTGGCCATGACTTCTTTTTTGCTTCTTAAGTGTTTTACTTTAATTCCAGTATAGTTGACACACAATGAATGTTATATTCGTTTCAGGTGTACAATATAGTGATTCAGCAGTTCTGTACATGACTCAGTGCTCATCATGATATGTGTACTCTTAATCCCCTTCACCTGTCTCACCCACCCCACCCACCTTCCCCCATAACCATCAGTTTGTTCTCTACAGTTGAGTCTGTTTCTTGGTTTTTTCCCCTTTGTTCATTTGTTTTGTTTCTTAAATCCTATATATGAGTGAAATCATATTGGCTGTGACTTCTCATAAACCTAGTATTAAGTGAGAAGGTGAATTTCATATTCTTATTTCCTTATCCCAATTTCCAACTGCCCTCCAACCATGGCTTTGTCAAAATACCTTGTTTCATCTTGCTTTTTCTATTTTCTTCTTTCTGAAGGATATTATTTCATGTGTACTGGAAAGAGAATGGGCTTTAGAGTTAACCAGAAGAGAGTTCAAATCCTAGCTCTTCTGCTTTACAAACTGTGTGACATTAATCTGGCTGTGACATGTAAGTGCCTGACACAGCAGGCGCTCATTGATAGAAGTTCCTCTCCTGCTTATTTTGTAGACTCTGTCATTCATTCTAGGGGATGGGATGAAAACCCCTATGGCTGAAATGTACACAGGGGTAAGACAGAATATTTTATAAGAATATAAGAATATCACATGATAAGATAGAACATCTCTCAGAAAGAAAAGAAGGAATAAAAAGAAATCTGCAGTAATTCACAATCTGTGTAGGTTTTCATGCTGAGCTTTAGAATTCTGAGAGGTCTGAAGGAGCCGGTGAGCTGTTTTCTCTTCCTAATTTGGTCAGATGCCACTGCAGCCTTCAGCCCAATACCAGCTGCTTGGGTCCCTCGATCATCTGTGAGAGAGCATTCTGTTGTGTTTCCATGGAGACTTGTTTTATTTCTAACTGAGGGTGACCAGGAGAGGAAAAAAATCAGTAAATATGCAAACACATGTATCAACTGAAAAGAAACTGGAGGGAATTGTTTGAACGTGGTGTAAAAAGTGCCAAGTTGCTGTGTAGATCCTTCTGTTGGCTTAGAATTTTCTGCAAAAATAGGTTTTTGTGGATTCATTTTATTAGTGTCTATAAAATAGTTACCCAAGAGAGTCCTTTAGTCATTTCTAAGAGGCGCAAAGTCAATTGTCTCTATTACACAGCATTGAAATCTGAGCCAGATAATAAACCTGAGCTTAGGTCGAGGTTAAAGTACACTGAGAGATAGTTTTATGGACAAAACACAAAAAATATCTAGACGGAGTGAGGATGCAGCAAACACCCAGCTTTGAAGCAATTTTGTAATTAGCCAGGAGGAACTTACACAGATGTAAAATGAAAGTCTAATTCAGGGATCAGCAATTTTTTTTTCCCGTAAAAGTCCACGTAGTAAATATTTTAGGCTCAGGGGCCACATCCACCTTTGTCATAGCTACTGAACTCTGCCGTGGGAGGGTGAAACCAATCACTGACAGTAAGTGAACGAGTGGGTGTGGCTGTGTTCCAATAAAACTTTATGGGCACTGAATTATGACACTGAGTTTTACATAATTTCTGCACATAATAAACCATCTTCCTTTTTTTCTCCCAAACGATGAAAAAATGTACAGGTCAATCTTAACTTGAAGACCATACAAAAACAACTGGATTTGGCCAATAGGCCACAGTTTGCTGGCCTCTGGTCTAGAAAACAAAGCTTTCAGTTGCATGAAGTTATTTATTTATTTATTTATTTATTTATTTATTTATTTATATTTATTTTTAAACTTCTTTGTTTCCAGAGGTATTTAAGGTACCCAAGTGCATATAATTCAGAAAGATAAAAATAACAAAGAAGAAGAAATGAGTTCAAGAAAGATTAAGAGCAGCCAGGGAAGACATGTTGCCCGGGGTGAGTTGAGCAAGCCATGCGCAAGCCATGTGCTTGGACCAGATTTGGCTCTGGGCTTCCCAGCAGCACCAAATTGTGAATAGTGAAATGGAGCTCTTTACAACAGTTATGGAGTCCTTGAGGTAGGTAAGGATAGGCCACTTGAGCAGTGTTGGCACATCTTTTTTTTAATCTGGGTACCAGAGCAAAATTTCTCTCATGGTTCTTCTTTATGTAATTAGTAACATCCTCAAAAATATCCTTACAGTAAACACAGCAGTGAGGTTCCTAGGGCTCTTTACTGTGGATCCCCTAACATTAACAGTGGCATTGCCGCAAAAAATAATTCAGCGAAAGCAAGCAGGTGGCTAGCGAAGAAATGACATTGGCTTAATAGAAACATCAGTTTGAGATTATTTACACTTTAAAAATTCCCTGTTAATGATGATGCAGCTTTCACTATTCTTTTACAGTAACAGGGCTTGTCCAGATTCATGCAATGAACTAATTGTTTCTCAAGTTGAAAAAAAAAAAGTTATGCTATTTGCAAACCAAAGAGAACACTTCTCATATTCTGGAGCTGATGGTGAAGAAGGAGCAGAAGAAAAGGAGAGGCAGGGGGACGTCTTAAAACTACTGACAGATCTTGGAGATGATCTCCAATTTCTGGTCTTACAGCTGAAGAGAAGCAAGGCTGCAATGTTGGGTGACTAGCCTGAGGTTGCATTTGCAGCCAGCAGCAAAGCTGGGACGAGAACCCCTGTACCTCGGGACCCAGTCCAGTGCTTTCTCTACACTCTCCATATTTATTCCCAGCCCCCTAGTTCCCATCCCAGCCCATGCCCATCCATGCACGCACGTGTGCACACACCCGTGTGCCCACACTGCTTCCTGGGCATGCTGCAGTCCCGGTCACATTCACAAGCTCTGGTCTACTTTTCTGGTCACCTGTCTTTTTTGCTCTGCTCTGCAACCTGCTTCGGTCCTATTGCTCTGCACACGGATCCTCCACCCCTGCCCTGGACCACTGGGTCTCCACTCATCATAACTTGCTGCAACTAGAATATTCGTATACATCCTCCTTGCCTAGGCAAATCCAACTCACAGTCTTCTCTCTCACAGAATGACCTGTCTTTGCTCCACATAGATTTGGATTGTTAGTTATGTGTGTGTGTGTGTGTGTGTACGTGTGTATCTGTGTGTGTGTCTTATTCTCAAAATTATGTTGCTGTTACCTTGAGGACCAAGGACCAGAGCTTATAATATTTTGCAATCCTCCCTTTGACAGTGCTCAGTGCATGTGTTTTGCTTGACTGGGGTGCATCTATTTAGAAGTTGGGGAGCAGAAAGAAAGACATTAAAGAGCAAGAAGTAGGGACTTCTCCTTCCCCCACTAATAGTGCTCTAACTTCATATTTGCTCCTGTGTCTTAGACGCAGTATGTTACCTAACCTTGCTGATCCTCAGTTTCCTCATCTGTAAAATGGACCCAGTTGAAGTTACCTTACAACACTGTTGTAAGACTAAAATGAAGTCACACATGGCTTAGCTCACCCCTTGCGGGAGCGGGAGACTGAGCTCTCTTGCTCCAACCTCCTTCTCAGCCAATCTTGGGAACCCACGATGTAGTCAATTTCCAGAGGGTTGAAAGGAAATGTGTGTAACAATGTATCTAACAAAGAGGGGGCAAAAATAACACCTACAAATTGAGTTTTGCAAAACACTGGGCTTACCACCCTCCTTGCCTCACTTGCTTTTACAATTTTTTCTTCTGTTGGAAGCTGTCCTTAGGATCTATTGGGAAAATGTGGGGTTTTTTCCTTTCACCTCACGCGTAGCCCAAAACAGCTTCATGAAGCATTGTAATAAATTACTCTCCAAATGGTGTATATGAAGATAGATAATCTTTTATCAATCTGTGTATTTACAGTGCCTAGCATTGTGGCCAGAACAGAAATATTTGAAACAGAATACAGTTAAAAGCCCAAAACTCACACCAGCCCACAATACCTCTCCCATCAGCTTGCCACAGTATCTGAGATGTTCTCCAACTAGAGGCATCAGTGCTGTTAAAATAGAAATATTAATCCAAGCTAAGAGGCAGCTGACCGAGGCAAAGACAAGATATTGGCCAGACCTGACCTGAAAACAGAGAAGGCAGAAAGAAAGTTTCTAGACCAGATCAAGAGGAAAGCTTGTGTGTCAGGGCACAGGTACGGAGCTACAAGTTGACGTACGGGGACATAGGAGGGAAGGAACTGAAGAAGAGGATAGGAAAGCTAGAGAGAAACCTCACTCACTCGACTGCTTTCTCAAAGAGGTGGGGCAAAGTGACTAAGAGCATTCGTTAACTGATAGTTTTCACTGGTCTCTCAATGGAGATTCTAAGGACAAGTAGAATTATTTTCACTCTGAAAACCTTTTCCTGGGTTCTGTCCTAGTGATAAGATGATGTCCCAGCTTTGGGATTTGAAGTCCACCTTCCCTCTTCCCTCTTTCTTTGATCTCTGGCTTCCTTACCCATAAAATGAAAACAAACCCTACTTCACGGGATAATAATATTCATGTAAAGGCACAAATAGTGGGCACTCAGGAAAGACTGTCCCCATCTTGCTCTTCCTCCTTTTCATCATTTCCATAGTACAGCGTAGAAACTGAAAATTATTTCTATTCCCAAATTGAACTCACTGTCTTCTTTCCAGCCCCCCACTTCTAACCCCCAAACAAAATCCCTTTGCAATGCATTCCCGTGACCTACTTTTTTCACAAAATGCTTGGCACACTCAAACATGCTTGAGAAGGAGCTATGGCCATGACCGTGAAAATTAAAAGGCTAAAAAATAAATAAATAAATAAAAACTAATAAATGTTCCCTGTGCAGGGGGTTATATTTTCTACATTAAAAAAAAAAGCCTACATGGTTTATTTTAGACTGGCCTAATTTTGGTCAGTCGCGAGGCCTGTGCTAATTTGCTCTGAGCCCTCTGTGGCTCTCCTGGCTTCAACATTTCTGGAGGAACTTCAGTGACAGGGAGATGGTTCAGACCCAGAACGTGTGTGATGACTTGAAATCTGAATAGGCTGCTGGTGAAGGGGCTCAAAGGCTTAGTGAAAGGGGCCTATTCAGAATGGAGCAGAATGTTTATTTCCTTTTGAATGTAACACAAGTTCTAAAATAAGTAGGTTTTAAAAGTGTCAGTTTAGATAGAAAATGCTTTAAAATTTAAGCAAAAGTGAGAGATGCGTGCCACTTGGAGTTGAAATATTATTTCTGTTCTGTTTTGAAATTTCCACTTGTGTTTTTCCAAGGGAAAAGTTGCTTTGTTTATGTAACTGAATAAAAACATTTGAAATTCACGGCTCCAGAACAAGAGTGGGTTATATGAACCCACGTTTTCTCATATAGAAATTCCTGATGGCGGTTAAAAAAAAAAAAAAAAAAAGAAATAGCACTGAGACCTGGTTTTTCTGACCAAGGAGCTACTGTAGGTCCAATATGTACTCACTCAAGGTGGGGGGAGGGGACGGTGGGGGGGGGGGGGGGGGGGGAGAATTCTGAATTTCCCTGCAGTTTCTGAGAATGCCACTAGGATGCGCTATTTCATAAAGAAAATTAAGCCCCCGGGTTCCTTAACCAGAGCTCGCAGAAATCTTTACACTTTCCCCAGATAATCCTAGACCAGAATTTAAATTCTAATCTGTATATTTTCCTTGATTCTGGAAATTAAGAAGTATCTTTTTTGGTCCCCCGTGGCAAATGTCCTATAGCGAGAAAAAATAAATTATGGCCAGCATATTCTCAGGATTCTGAGAAGCCCTGATCCATAGCAAGCCTATGTTATTATAACCTATATAAGTTAGATATTTGATAGAGCAAATTTCTGTGTCTGGGAGTTTCCAACACAGGAGATTCTGAAGCCCACCACAAACCTCTGGGGCATGGCTGGTGGAGAAAAGAAAGGCATACGCCTCACCTCCTTGGCCTTGCTTTAGAGAATGTTCTATTGATGTCTTTTGCCCCATCTTGGTTGCAGGCACCTTGTTGCACAGTTGAGATGGAGCAGGTGTAGGGAATCTGGAAGGAGAGTGTCATCAGCGTTGTCAGAGAGAAGGCTAGCTTAGAATCCACGGTGTAGTTCGTAGAACATTACCCCTCAGGTCTGGCTCAGCACCAAATTAAGAGGTGGAGGAATAATGGTGCCCTTCCTCCTCTGTATTCATGGCTCATTTTCATTTATATGGGACACCTCTCCACACCTATTGCTTTAGCTTCTTTTCTAGTGATTCCTCTGCCTGTCCCTAGCTAATTATGAATTGATACTCCCTAAGATTTCAGTTATATATCTTGTGATGTATGCCAATGTTCAGATGAAGATATGTTCTAAGTCTTTGTGTTTCAAACAATTATGAAGCAAAAGGACATTTTGTTTTCAAAAGGAGAAAGCAAAGCGGACCCAGTTGATGTGGAGAAATTGCAGTGGTCTGCAAATATGTCACATCCAAAGAAATGAACCTCTAATCATGACAGTCCAGGTAGTAGAGGAGCTATTTTTAGACAACCTACCTAGTTCTTAAAACCAGATTATTAAAAAAAAAATTATTTTGAAACTAATTTCAGTCTCACAGGAACTTATAAGAAGAGTACAAAGAATTTTTAGGCACTTGATTTTTTAACATATTGTGAAGATTTTGCCCCAATTGCGTTAACCTTTGCACATTTTCTTCCGTGCTTGCTCCCTGCACCCCTCCCCCCACCTCCCAATTTGTTTTTCCAAGAGAGTAAGTTTGAGAGTAAATTACATATGTTATGGCCCTTTACCCCTTACATACACCCCTACACGATTTCCAACTTCAGTTATATTTCCATGGTATGCTACTTTTATATGATGTATACATCTGTATTCCAATTTCGTCAGCTGACACAGTAATGCCCTTACAAGCAATTTTTTTTTTTTTCTCCACTAGTATTAGATCCGGTTTAGGATCACAGTTTAGTTGTCATGTCTTTTTAGTTTCCGTCAATCTGGAGCAGTTCAGGCTGGAATTAAATTTAGCTCAGGGAGGAGGTCAGTGGGAAAAGGGCCGTGACTCTTTGCAATTTCTGCTTGGGGTTGGGAGGTGGTGCTGTCGTGCCGCCTAATTGCTGTGCTTGTCCTACAGTCTGCTGGTTACTGCTCCCAGTTCCGCGTCCAAGCCCATGTCTTCCGCAGCTACCCAACAAGGGCCACAACCTTTTCATCTTGGACTTTAGGTCCAAGGCTGAGGCGGATTTCAAAGACGTACGGACCTAATTGACCCACATAAATTCAGTCATCTGTGTTCTTCTGCTCAGCATATCCGCTGAGGGGAGTGTGCTGGCGGTGGGGCTGTTGAGTTACCAGGAACTGGAGGCAGGCCCTCTGAGCACAGACATGCAGAGCGAAGAGGGCTGGGAGGGTCAAGCAGGTGCTATCCAGCTCCAAAGGCAAGTACCAAGGAAACGGGCCCAGAGACGCCTCCAAAAGACTGGAGCAGCAGCAAAGGGAGGGGCCTGGCACAAACAGTCTCCAGAGGGATGGCGTGGATTCTGGCCCAAGGTCCCAGTGAGCCCGCTGTGGGAGAGGATGAGGTAGTGAGCTGCCCAGCAGCCAGGGAAACTCAGGTGCCCAGTGGGGTATATGGACTATCTTTAGGCAAGGAGTTTTTGACCCAGTTGTCTTTAGTCTATTTTTTCCCTCATGATAATCCTTTTAATTTGTAAAGGCAGAATGTTTTAGAGGCTCTGACAATTGAAGAGTGTGGGTGTAGAATGTGTAGCTCATTAGGTATCTAAGCTCTGCTTTAGCATTGAAAGGGTTTGTAACAGGTCACTGCTTTTGTAATTTTGCAGCACTCTATAATTCAGCACACAATGACAACACATACACTTGGAAGGTGGTTAAGGCTTTAAAAAGGAGCTGTCATTGCTCCTGAGATGACCATTGTGCATGACTGGCACCTCCATGCATAATTTCCCGAGAGCTGAATCCTCACTGTAACTTCTTTCTAAGATTCATCAAATTAGTACCTCCTTCCTTTCTGCCTGTTTTTTTTCTCTTAGCACTCTGATTTGTTTATTTCTGTAATGTCTGTCTCTCCCACTAGCATGTGAGCCCCAGGAAGACAGGGATCTTATCTGTATGGCTAATTGCTTCATCCCTAGAGTCTAGTCTCTAGTGTAGAACTCAGTAAACATTTGCTGAGTAAATGAATTATTAGGCAGGAGTATAACAAATAAGCCTTCATTCTTCGCTGACAATCAGCTGGATTATCTGATACAAGGAATTGCTCCACCAGACTCTCCACCCATAGTCTCCTGCCATTTACTTCCTACCTTTCTCTTTTTACTAAAAGCCTCCCAATGTCCTCCTTTGAGATAGTGGTACTTGGGGACAACATTGTTCTCATAGGAAATAGGTTGCATTTTAAGACCCTTGAAATTGCCTTTCATACCTATCATAATGTCATAAGCCCACTTTATTTTTGTTTCTCCTCAGACATTCATCTTGTTTCACTTTTCATTCATTTATTTACCTCACTGCATTCATGAAGGCGTCACTGTACTTTCCTCCAGAAAGTTCTCTGTGATGTCACTGTGCAGCCCTATCCACAAGGGGGTCCTGAGTTACAGAGACCAGACAAGATACTCATGGTCTTCCCTCTGGGCATATTCCTCATTTCTCCTAGATGTGGTTCTTATGAACCAATGTTACAGAGCCATGGGTCTCTTCTTTATCACCCCTTCCACCATGAATTCTTCCCCTTTCTACCCCTTGTCCATCAATCCCATCAGCTAGCCCTTTTTGGTTTACTCTTGTCCTGATCATTTTTGGTTTTTATCTCATTGCAAGAGGTTCATCATATCATTATAACATTTATATGTCATCTCCCAAAAGATGGGAGACAAATCTATAGGGTCAGCCATCCTGTTGGGATTCCTAGATGACCCACTATCCTAAATACACTAAAGGATTCTCTCTCTACGCAGTAATTATGGATGATTGTGAGTTCTGATTAGACCTCTTATTCTTGGTATAGATCAGACTTTCCCAGGAATAATCTGGCCTGTAACTAAGAAACTCTTCAGCTGGAGATTAGCAGTTAGAGGATGGTACCTTGGTGGTATCAATGATACCTAATAGGTCATTGAGTCATTGTGGGGTTTCTCACTTTATTCTGGCCACGCTTTACATCCTGAGAAACACCCAGACCTATTATACTCAGTGTTGGTGGGACTAGGCAATAGCAACAGTAGGGTCACACTTTTCCATTCAAGGGGTTTCATTGCCTGAGGGAACCTGAGTGGGCCTCAGTGACAATGAACGGGTCCTCAAAACCACTTCTTCTCCAAGGACCTACCATTTTTTTACTCCGTTTTCACCAGTTCTTGGTTTCTGGATATCCTATGTGGGTAAATATTACCCTCTTATGTCTCATGACCCGTTTAGAATGTTGGGTGATCCAAAACACAGTTTCTTAGAAGATAGAAAATCAGGCTCACGTAGCCAAATCTACTAATCCTTATTTTATAATTCATCAGTGGCACTCTTTATGAAGTTCTTTTCTAGGGCCACTAATCAGTCCTTGCTGTTTTGGGTGCTGTATCGATTTTTGGTTGAACTATTTACCTTACCTCCTCCCCAGTGTACACAGATTCATTCTTTCATTCAAGAGCTATTACTAAGTTCTCACTTGTGTTATACACTATTCTAGGAGACACAGCAATGAACAAAACAGAGAGAAGCAGTAAGTTCCCTGTTTTCTTGAAGATTTCATTCTAGCCAGGATGAGGTAGACAGTGAGCTAACTAAATAATGTAACATTTTAGAAAAGATAAGACCTCTGCAGAAACACAAACCATGGAGGAAGGGAGAGTGTATGTGTTAGTGGACAGTTACAATTTTAAACAGTTTAGTCAGGTAAGACCTCACTGAGAAGACAGTATTTGAAAAAATATCTGAAGAAGGTGAAAAGGACAATCACCTGAGTTTCTTGGGGGAAGAATACTCCAGGCAGAGGGCACAGTATGTGTAAAGGCCTAGAATGAGAGTATATATATGCTTCACTAGAAGGACTCACAGAATTCAGCAAAGCGTTATATTTACAGTTATAGTTTATTGCAGCAAAAAGATACAGATTAAAATCACCATTGAGAAAAGGGGCCCAGGATGGAGTCCAGGAGAACCAGTTAGAGCTTCTAGTTGTCCCCGTGGAGTTATGTGGAAAGCACATTTCCCCCTGAAACAGTGTGTGACAATATGGACAGAGTATTGTCAGCCACGGCAACTTACCCAAGACTTGGTCTCCAGACTTTTCGCTGGAGATGGGCCCTATAGACACACCGACCACCTGCATGGGTGACCTTGGCACTCAGTCCATGTGAAGAATGAGCGGATTCCCAGTGGCCCAAGGCCTCACTATAAACCATACATTTAGTATACACCATTCAGCAGGGTCCAAAGCGTCCAGGCAAACAAAGATACTCTTGTTGGGTAGAACATTCCAAGGGCTTAGAGGTTACCTCCCAGGAGCTGGGGGGCAAAGGGCCAATGCTTTCTTTGATCAAGCTTAATACTTCCCTGCACAGAAGCCAAGTCATGCTGGTCTTTGTAGGTCATTTAAAAGATGTGGGCTTCTAAAACTGGTATAGGAGATTCCTCAAAACGTCAAAAATAGAATTACCCTGCAACCCAGTAATTTCACTATTGGATATTCACCCCCAAAACACAAAAACACTAATTCAAAGCAATACATGCACATCTATATGTATAGCAGCATTTTTTACAATAGCCAAGTTATGGAACAGCCCAAGTGTCCATCGATAGATGAATGGATAAAGAAGTGGAAGTGGTATATGTATATAATAGAATATTATTCAGCTGTAAAAAGCTGTAAAAAGAATGAAATCTTTCCATTTGCAATGACATAGATGGAGCTAGAAAGTATAATGCCAAGTGAAATCAATCAGTCCGAGAAAGACAAACACCATATGATTTTACTCATATGCGGAATTTAAGAAACAAATGAGCCAAGAATAAAAAAGAGAGAGAAAGATGTAAACCAAGAAACAGACCCTTAATTATACAGAACAAACCAATGGTTATCAGAGGGGAGGGTGGTATGGGCGTGGGTGAAATAGGCGATGGGGATTATGGAGGGCACTTGTGATGAGCGCCAGGTGGTGCATGGAATTGTCGAATCACTATTTTGTACACCTGAAACTAACATAACACTGTATGTTAGCTATATTGGAATTGAAATTAAAAAAAAAGATGTTGGCTTCTAGTCCTAGGAGAGAGAAGGTTTTGCAAAGTATTGAGCAGGAGAGCTACATGATTTATTTTTTACCAAGATCATCATGGAATGAATAACAGGATCACTCTGACAGCTAAGTTGGAAAATAGACTAAACATTAGAAGAAGGATTACTGATTAGGAAGTTACTATAATGATCCAGAGAAGAGGTAACAATAGCTTGGACCAGGGTAGAAAGGGATCAATTTTAAGAGTAGACTTAAGAGCACTACAAACTGGATGTAATGTGTGATAAAAGGAATAACCCAAAGATGACTTTAAGTTTCTTGGCCTAGGAAATTGAGGCAGTTGAGTGGCCCTTAAATGAGATGAGTGAGATTGCAAGGGAGCAGATCTCATGGGAAGAAGAGTAGGGGTTCGGTTTGTGGACGTGAGACATCAAAATGCCTGTTAGACAACAAAGGGAAGATGTCAAGTAAACAAGAGTCTGGAGTTTATGAGAGAGGTCTGGTCTGGAGAATTATATTCAGGATATAAAGATATAAGTCTTGGAGTCATCCATCTAGCATGCAAGTATAAAGCCTTGAGACCAGCACACCAGCCTGTCTGATGCTAGGAGGTGAGGGAGATGAGGAGGAGACAGCGAAGAAGCCTGAGGGTGAACACTCCGAGAGGCGGGGGAACCGTGGGGGAAAATGGTGTCAGGAGCTAAATGAAGAGGCAGGGGATCAGCTATGTTAAATACTCCCGATGTGTCAAGCAGGATGTGGATGAAGAGTAGACCTTGAATTTAGGAACATGGAAGTCACTGTTAACCTTAGCAAGAGCAGAGAGATACAGATTTCACTTTATACATAGAGATCTACTTGATAGAAGAAAGCAAAGGCCCATGTACATATGTGGGAACAATTTTAAAGTTAATTCTGAACTCCTAGTTAACAGAACTCTGACAACCATCCACTGAGCAGCTTCTCTGGATTTCCTCCTACTAGGAACATAGAGAAAAATATAAAAAAAAACATATTTGAAAACTTAAATTAGCCCGACTTGTGACCAGAATACAGAAAGATTTTCTGATGGTATTTATAAAGCTAGATTATTCAAAATGATGCTCATAGAGTTGTCCGTGTTTGCCTCGTGAAACAGAGCTTCTCTGCCCCCAGAGGGAGGGTAGGAAGACACTATGTCCTTACCCTACTGTTTCTGACTTTGGTGCTGCCTTTGTTTTCACATCTGGGGATTTCCCTTTCTAGGTTTTAAACCTGCATATATATTTACTTTGGAATATTTTCTTCAGCAAGTCTACTTGCTTAGATTGTGTCTGTGTGTGTAGAATGTTCCACATCATTTAAATATGTTCATATTGACCTGAAGTTCACTTTCTTTAGTCTTTTAAAAATAATTTTATTTATTTATTTATTTATTTATTTATTTATTTATTTATATAACTTGTTTTATTTTTTATTTTTTAAATTTACATCCAAATTAGTTAGTGAAACAATGATTTCAGGAGTAGATTCCTTAATGCCCCTTAATACCTTAACTCCTTAATTCCTTAATACCCATTTAGCCCATCCCCCCTCCCACACCTCCTCCAGTAACCCTCAGTTTGTTCTCCATATTTATGAGTCTCTTCTGTTTTGTCCCCCTCCCTGTTTTTATATTATTTTTGTTTCCCTTCCCTTAGGTTCATCTGTTTTGTCTCTTCAAGTCCCCATATGAATGAAGTCATATGATTTTTGTCTTTCTCTGACTGACTAATTTCACTTAGCATAATACCCTCCAGTTCTATCCACGTAGTTGCAAATGGCAAGGTTTCATTCTTTTTGATTGCTGAGTAATACCCCATTGTATATGTATATACCACATCTTCTTTATCCGTTCATCCATCGAGGGACATTTGGGCTCTTTCCATACTTTGGCTATTGTGGATAGTGCTGCTATAAACATGGGGGTGCATGTGTCCCTCTGAAACAGCACACCTGTATCCCGTGGATAAAAGCCTAGTAGTGCAATTGCTGGGTTGTAGGGTAGTTCTATTTTTAGTTTTTTGAGGAACCTCCATACTGTTTTCCAGAGTGGCTGCACCAGCTAGCATTCCCACCAACAATGCAAAAGAGATCCTCTTTCCCCGCATCCTCGCCAACATCTGTGGTTGCCTGAGTTGTTAATGTTAGCCATTCTGACAGGTGTGAGGTGGTATCTCATTGTGGTTTTGCTTTGTATTTCCCTGATGATGAGTGAAGTTGAGCATTTTTTCATGTGTCGGTTGGCCATCTGGATGTCTTCTTTGGAGAAGTGTTTATTCATGTCTTTTGCCCATATCTTCACTGGATTATTTTTTTGGGGTAGGGTGTTGAGTTTGATAAGTTCTTGATACATTTTGGATACTAACCTTTTATCGATATGTCATTTGCAAATATCTTCTCCAATTCTGTCAGTTACCTTTTAGTTTTGCTGATTGCTTCCTTCACTGTGCAGAAGCTTTTTATTTTGATGAGGTTTCCAGTAGTTCATTTTTGCTTCTGTTTCCCTTGCCTCCAGAGGCGTGTTGAGTAAGAAGTTGCTGCAGCCTAGATCGAAGAGGTTTTTGCCTGCTTTCTCCTCGAGGATTTTGATGGCTTCCTCTGAAGTTCACTTTTTAAACCAAGAAAAATGGTTATACTAAAAATCATAATGGACCCAATTATATTTTTCTTTTATTTATTTTAAAAAATTATTTGTATTGATTTTATCTTAGAGAGAGAGAGAGCATGAGTGCAAGTGGGGGAGGGACGGGGGGAGAGAGAGAGAGAGAGAGAGAGAGAGAGAGAGAGAGAATCTCAAGCAGGTGCCATGCTCAGCATGGAGCCTTACATGGGGCTTGATCCCAAGACCCTATGATCATTACCTGAGCTGAAATTAAGAGTCAGATGTTCAACTGACTGAGCCACCCAGGCACCCTTCCAATTATATTTTTTAAAAGCATTGCACAAAGAATAGAAAAAACCAAACAAACAAAAAACAAAACACAACAAGTAGATATCAGCAGTTGTTATTTTTAGGTGGTAGGAATGTGGACAGTTTTTTCCCCTTCTTCTATTCCTGATTTCCAAATGTGTGTGTATATTACTCTTATAAAAGGGTGGAAAATTGAAATTAAAATTAGATTTTAAGAATTTAAGATATGTGCTTTTGAAGTTCTTTTTTTGAGATACCTCAGATCTGAAACAAGTATTGGAATTCATCAGTCCAATTTGTAGTGAAGTTTATAGAAAAAGAATCTTGTTCTGAAGTTAACCTGAAGAAAAATTGGGGTCTTTATGTAGATAAAAAATTGAGGTGCATTCTGTCAAAATGCTTCTATTTTATAGATAACTTTGAATAGCATAGACCATCTCTACTGGATATATATGTGTGTGTGTGTATATATATATACATATATATATATACACATATATATATATACATACATATACATATATACTGGCTGGTGCACTTAACTAAAAAGTCCAGAGGTAGGGAAAACTTCAGGAAAGGGCAGATTCAAAGTATAACCATTGTGGACAGGACCTGGTCTCTCCATCTGAATCTGTGACCCTTTTTGGCAACGACCCCACTGTCGGGTCCAGGTCTGAGGCAGCTTCAGCCCCTCCTCTCATCTTCAAGATGGCTGACAAATGTTCTCATTCACTTTTAGAAAGCAGAAAGAAGGAGCTTTCTTCTCGTAGAATTTGCATCTTCTTATTGATTCCCTTGTTTTGATTGGCTGTCCCTTCCACTTCTGGACCACTGACCGCCTCTTGGCAATGGATGATGCCGATTGACTTCTGTAGCATCATGCTCAACCCTTCCTAAACTACCTGGCTGAGAAGGAAGAGGCAGAATACTCCTGGTGTGAGAAGAGGGAAGTAGTTTATGGGAAGGCAACTTACATATGTTGAGCACACTCTCTAATGATCACATCTGGAGGGGATGGACATATCATAAGGTAGCATGGCAATGAACTCATGGCAATAAGATTGCAGTTGGTCAGTCACCTGACAATTGGGAAAGAGGCTACTCCACTATTAACCAGTGATGTGCTGTCTCCATTCCTTGGGCTTTGGGCTTGATTCTTAATTCTCCTCTTGCTCTAAATCTCTAACTTTTCATGTGTAGAGGATATTTTCCTCTATTAGTCTACATCCCTAGTAGCTTGAGCTACTTAATCACATGACTAAAATAAACAGAAATCTCATTTAACTAAAGGTATGAAAGGAAACATTGGCTTTAAATGCTACTTAATTTAGTATGGAAAGTAATGTATATTTAATAAGGAACACATTAAAAACTCATAAAGTGGTTTATTTATAAAGTGGTTAGCCTCCCCCTCCATTGCCCCAATAAATATGGTTAAGTTCCATCAACTGTGCAGTAAGTGCAATTATACAAATGCCATGTTTCATTTTGTGTCTGATTATAGAAGTTCTCCTTCCATGCCCTCTCTGTATGCAAAGGGTAAGTGAATAGGATTTTGGAATCTGAGGAGATATTAGAGACCATTTAATATCTCCCCCTTTCCCTCGAGTAATTTTGCAAATAAGTTTTCTGAGGCCTAGGAGGTTAAGCAATCTGCTAACAGTCACGCAGACGGTTTGCTAAGTTCTAGTTAAGAATTTAACCAAAGGTTTGGATCTACCACTTTACTCTTTTCACAATAGAAGTTTCAAATAAAAAAAAGATTGACTAAACACCAGCTGTGCCCTGGGCAGTATGCCAATCACTAAGCTCACAACAGGAAAGATATGGTTCCTGACTTTAAGCAATTCCAAGAACAGTTCAGTAGGGGAAAGAACCATATCAACCAGATAATTAGAGTCTAGTATGATACATGCAATGTTGCTACTTAAGACATAGCCATAATGTAGTAGAGCAAGTGATAAATACTCTTTTGAGAGTCCGGAATGACTTTGAATAGTTGGAGATTCATGTGCAGGGTTTTGTAGGATGAATATGAGTTTGACAGTTGGTCTAAGACTGGTAGAGCATTTGATCGAAAGGGAATAGTGTATCTGAAGGTTTAGAGGTGATGGTTATAAAAGCAACTTTTGGAGACAGATATGAATCAAATGTTGGTTCTAAGGCTTACTAAATAGATCACTTACACAACTTATTTATGCCTTCTACACATTTACTTTTCATCAGCGAAAAGGAAATAATAATATCTATCCCACAGGATTATGAAGAGGATTAAATAATGTTACAGCTATAAAGCACCTAACATCGTGGAGTGGAACTTGGGAGCAGGTAGTCACTTGTCTCCATCTTCCTTCTCCTCTTTTTCTTTCTCCTTGCTCTCCCCAAACCTTCCTGGTGAGGAGAGCACTGGAGAGGAAGGAATGGAAGATTTTTGGAGGGGCTGGTCATGAAAACTGTTGAAGGATTCATAGGTAAGAAGTGATGAGATCCAATTTATATCCTAAGAAGATGTTTTTGGACAAGCTGTGCATAGGAAGTTGCTAGAGAGCTAGTTTGTTAATGCAGTGGAGAGGGCTGGGGACAGCTGCAAGGACAGTAGAACGGAAAGGAGAAGAAAGCATGGATCGAGTGATTTAGTCGGGTTCAATGAGCAGAATGTATTCTGGTAGAGCTTTGCTGGCTGCATTCTGGTCTTCATTTCCACACGTACATCAGAGGTTGTGTAGAAGGGAAAATGCTCATTGATGTGGTGAGGCCCCAAGGTCTGGCACTCTGGCATCAGGAAGGAGGAAGAAGGGCACAACTCTGCAGCAGCTTCTGTGGATTTTGGCTCTTGTGTCTCTGAAGTGCTTCCACAGAATCACTTAAATCATCCGCATTCTCATTCACATGAAAAGAAGCCTCAGAGAGAGCCACTGCACTCTCAAATCTTTTCTCTCTTTTCTGGCTTTAAAGCAACTCCTTAAACTACTACATTCCTGAGGCAATTATCTCTTTGCTATAATTCGTTAACTCACAGTAACCTCAAATGCATCACTTTTAAGCAGCTCAAGACTCTCCTCTAAGGCTGGCCCTTATCTCCTCTGCTACAGACATTGGAAGGCCCTGTGCATGCAGGGCGGGCCCCAGGGAGTGTTCACCAAATCCCTCACATCAACTGTATTGCCTCCATCCCTTACCTTCTGTGCCCTTTTAAAAAGCCCTGTGACCTTTACTCTATGTTTGTCTTTCTTGTTTCACATTAGTTTTAATGGCCCTTTTACTGATGACCAAACTGAAAGACAGAGTAATTTGTTCACCCACACTGCAATCCACCCCACCCCCACACCCCCAAGACTGATACCAAGAAAGAGAATGTTGTTATCTGACTTACAGTGCCCTAATATGGATGTGCTAGGCTCTGGTCAGAGGAAGGTTCTCTCCCACCCCCTTAACGACATTTTGTGTTGATTTTACATCTAGCTACTATTGCAGTTTTGTTAATATTTTCTTTTTGAATATGAATAGCTCTTACACATTGGAGAATGTTTAATTCTATCCACATATGGGTTTCTGCATAATCTGTGAAGGCTGGTCCTCATAAGCAAAGCATCAGTGCTTTATACTTTTCATAAGATGATTGGTCTTTTAGTTAAATATGAAATATCTATATATATAAGTTCAGATGAAAATGAGTGACAGGTTATTGGTGAGGTATTTGAACTTTTATCTGTTAAAAATACTGTGTGCATTACCTATATTCCAAAAAAAAAAACTACTCACACAATTTTGTTAGATATGACATGGTTTTGAGGTTTGTTTTTTTTTAATTTACATATTGAAAGCATTCCAAGAATTCACAAAGCCTCAGAACAAACGTTTAGAACACCATGCTTGAGATACCTGATCTGCAGTGTTGGGTACATGAAAGAAGTCTTTGAAAAACTCACATCTGAAGTACTTTCATCACATGAAATAATCAAGTGGGTCTCTAAACATTGCTTGAGGCCAAATTGAATAGATTGAGTATTTAGGACGTATTTATACTGGATGTTTTTAAGCAAGGAAGATATGCAAATAACCTAAACCTATTTATTTTCATGCAGTAGGTAAATTTACTATTTCTTCCAATTCCAGGCCTATCAATTATGCAAACGATCAGCTAATAATTCTGACCACCTGCTACCTGTAAAACATGCTAAATGCTAGTAAGACCAACTAGCTCTGAAAACAAAACCTCCCATCAGCTGCCTTTAATCTCTTTCCTTCTGACTGTCTAGAGAGGACTGTTATATTATTTTCATTGTACATTCACCTGAGTCTTCAGCACTTTAGAGTCAGGATGGAGAGAATCACAGATGCTATTACACTTGATCTTAGCCAAAAGGCCAAGAAGCGATGAGAATCACAGATGCTATTAAGACATGGAGTCTCTTACTTGGGACAGATCAGGTAGTTGCTAACATCCCTCATAGTCATACGGTATGTATCTGTGAAGTTCCTTCAGATCATTCCTGCCGGTAGCTCCAAGTGAGGCCATTTGCCAGCCAGCACTGTGACGTCTTTAGTAACTCATACCCTTGGGTTACAAAAAAAGGCCACCAAAGAGCTTGCCTTTGGAAGAGTCTGCCCACTCTGTTGGCTCCAAATGAATAAAAACAACTCTTCATCCCCTTCCTTTGATTAGCTGCTCGACTCTGAACCAGAGGAAGCTAAAATCTCCACTGACATTTATCTAAGATAGAAATAAGATGAGGAGAGTAAGGAAAACCATTCTAGAAACTCAATGATGTAGTTCACAAAACTAAGGTGCTCTGAAGTTAACAACAAATTGCAGAAGACTCATACTTAGGTAGTTTAGAAAACTGCTTTTAAGACGTAGGTTTAGATGTGGTTTATTCAATGGTATTTGAACATAGGACTCATACTAGGGTATCCTATATGGCAGCCAACTAGTCACCTGTGGCTATTTAAGTTAAAGGTAGTTAATATTAAATTAGAATTTCATTTCTCAGTAGCATTAACCGTATTTCAAGTGCTCAATATCCACAAGAGGCTAGTCACTACTGTATTGTACAGTGAAGAAACAGACCATCTCCATTATCCCATAGAATAGCTCGGTATTGAAAGGTCAACTCAAGGCAAGAATCTTCACTTTTATGGATTTTTTTTCAGGTTCTCCAACGAACTATGGCATTAAAAAAAATTCTACGTAGTTCATTTACCTTGAATCAAGTCAAATAGTAGAGACTCTGGTCAACCACCGTGTCAAGCTCATGGTGAAAGTGTAGGAATAATGATCATCAAGTATCAAATTACTACCCAGCAGTGGAGTTGATTTAATAACTTGTAAATAAAACTCTGCTATGAAGGAGATGTCAGAATGTACCTCACCGAAGATCATTTTTACGCATGCTATTCTGCAATGTCCAGTTATTTTTCAAGTCAATGAGAAGCATTATTTGGTCCCAGTGATTAAATTACCACAATGAGCAGATTCCTGGCACCAGCTAAGCCCTATGATTAGGGAAAGAGAAATACGAGTTTTGTCTTTGTGTTGGTTCAGATCCAGCCATAACTTTTTGCTGGGTGTAGACATTTAAATGAAGAAGCACTTTTAATTCAACTTTATCTTATGATTTCATTACCTTTTGGCAGCAATGGCAAACTTCGTACAGAATTATAAATCAAGGCCAAATGTTGCACGGATGCTGTGGTACAAAGATTCATTTCGTGTGCATACGAGCTTACGATCTACAAGGTGACTCATCACTTGTTACCATGTCTTCCAGCTGAGCAGTTGGATGCAGATGCATACTAATGTACAAAAGTCAATGCTGGGCGTGGAGCCATTGCATATTATCCTTCTCGATCTGATTCTCTACCGTTGGCTTCAGGGAGGGCTGCCTTTCAAAATCAATTACCTAAATACAGTGAATTAATTAGGGAAAATGGTGAGGTATGAAGTATGCCTTGCCCTACCTCTCCTTTGGCTGTTGACAGTGTGCCCAACACTGCAGCTCAGATGTGACCGGATAAGAGGAATAGGAAACAAGGTGAGTGTCCTGAAGAGAAGAGAGCATTGTGCTATTCAAAGTGTTTCACATATTATACACATTTGATCCTCACATCGTTCTGTATCCAAGCTGGGAAGGTTTAAGTGTCACAAATGAGACAGCTCTCTTCAGAAGAATTGATCATTTTCCCACCTGTGCCCCATTAGCTCTGTTCCTCCCCATATGCCTCTGCTTGTAATTATTTGTATACATGATCATTTCTCTCATTAGACCTGAAGGTACCTGGAGGGGGAATTTAGTTGTTCTTAATTCATCTTGTTTCCCTGGCATCTAGCATGATGCCTGGTGTATGAGTTTGTTTGCCTGGGAGAAGAAAGGTGAATGGGACACAAAAACATCTGTAAAGGGGTTATGGGTTTTTTTTTTGAGGTTCAGAACATTTTGCTGTGTTTTTTGCTCAGGGTGTTTGCCCTATCCAGGTCCAAGAGGATGTTGATATGGGTCATACAGTCCCCAGTGAGGGTGTTGGATCTCAGACTGGAGTCTCCTTTTGCAGTGTATTTTTCCCACTAAAGCTTTCTGTTGGTTTATACCACTGAATCTTTACGACCTTCCATCTTTCTTTGTAGCTAGTCCAGCAAAAGGGAAAATGAATTTTACCGGCATCCTGAATAGAAAGAGATTACGCATGCTTACGTAAGAAGAATTGAAAAGCTACACCCCCGGTCCTGGGGATGATGTCTAAAATCCTTTTAATGTGAAAGGAGAGCCTAATGAGAGCTAATACGTGACCACAGCGTTATGTCATAAACTGGACTGTAAGCACAGGCTGGCCTGTGTTTGCTGGTCACCAACGGACAGAGGCATGTGATATTGTGTGTGTGCAGGTCTTAGGCCTGTAGCAAAGGTCTCATTCTGTGCTCAGCCTAGAGATTCAAGAGAAGGGAGAGACAGAACTTCAATGAGGTTGAAGAGGTGGCCATCTCCAGAGTCAGCAGGACTCTGCTGTTTGATGTATTGTTTGATGTATTGTGTTTGATGTATTGAGCCAACACTCCTTACCAACCAGAGGAGTGAAGTTTACTCTAGTGTGAAGTTTACTCTATTGACACACCTCCTATCTCCTTTACAGATCTTTTGGGTTATCGGCACCTTTCCCCTTCTGAGCACATGATGTTTTGTTATATTTTATGTTTTTATTTAGATTTATCTTTAACGTTACTTGTCTACTTGTGGTTTAATTCCATTTTGTACTTCTGAGCTCTCCTTGTTTTCGTTTTCACACGTGATTAGTTCTCACTTTTGGATACCCTTTGGAATCTTACTGAATCAAGGACTTGTTTACTGCGCTCACACAGAGCCTCCCCTCTGGGTCGCGGAGTGGCTCCTGGAAGGTGTGTGAGGGGTTCTTAGGCTGTGCTCATGTGCAGAAAGAAGCCTGTTGTGATTCTGGGGACCGCAGTGTCGGAATCACCCCGCTTCTGGCTGGAGTTCACGTCCCTCATTTGTTCCCCCACATGCAGATGTTCCGTGAACATGCATATATTACAAGAGAAAGAGGGACATGTCCTCACCTGAAGTAGAGATAATATATCAACATAAACTGGAGAAGTAATGAGAAAAGGGTAACATTGCAAATAACATGCTGGTCTTTACTTTTAAGTGTAGTATCCAAATAATTCTCAGTGTCACGGCATGGAACAAAGTGGAGATGAGGTGGCACGTATTTCCTGCCTTGAAGTCCTGTGGTCTCTGGAAGCTCACATGCAGTTTCTAGTACATTCAAAGGTGCTGAAGGTCTTAGCGTTTGATAGGGGGGAGTCATGAGGGGGAGCAAGGTGTAAGGAGGATGTCTGTGAAAACGAATAAAGGGCGCCTGGGTGGCTCCGTCAGTTAAGTGTCCAACTCTTGATTTTGGCTCAGGTCATGATCTCACAGTTGGTGAGATTGAGTCCTGCGTCCAGCTCTGCACTGACAGCATGCAGCCTGCTTGGGATTCTCTCTCTCTCTCCCTCTCTCTGACTCTCCCTTGCTCATACTCTCTCTCTCAAAATAAAATTTAAAAACTAAAAAACCAAATGGTAATGTAAGGATCTTTACAGAAATTGTGTGGTAGACTGGAGGGGCAATAACAGAGTGAGATTCAAAAGTATCAGGTCACCCCAAAATAAATGATGTCAACATATTTATCATTTTTATCATTATACTAGAAAAAATTTAAATTACATATATGCAAGCAATAATTTAATATACTTAAAAACAACACTAATTAATGATATTCAGTAAGACCTCTGTCCTCTTACGTGGTTTTAAATCTGTTGAAGTGCTTTCAAATCTTACCTACTAGCTGTTTGCAGATAGTTTTTTAGCTTTTGTGATAATTGCATTATTGCACAGATACCGTTTTCAACTAAATGTATAGTTCAAATTGGTAAAGTGAACGTGTGAAATGAATGATTTGGTCAGTCATTTAATGACAAGATCTTTATTCCATTTAAGCTTCTCTCTTCCTATTAAAGTTCTCCCAGAAGATTGAGCTTTTGTGTAACTGTAAAGACTTAATAGGAATTTTATGAACCTGTTTATATTTGCAGTGGTTTAGTTTGGCAGGATATTTGGGAATTGTCCAGAACATGGGTACCACTTGGTTGTGCTGGACTATCCCTTCAGGACAGTGTGACTGACATGCCCCAGGCAGTCCGGGACTGTCCTCTGACCCCAACAGGGCAAAGAGTCCTTGGGACCCAAGTGGTGTATCCATCCAGCTGCACCCCCTTTCTGGACCATCCTATCCACAGACCTAGAATTCTAGAACTCCTTGTCCAAGGGCCTGTACGACACTTCTTAATTCCATGACTCTGATGAATGTGCTTCTTCATTTCTTTCCCGGTAGAAATAAGGCAAGGAATGAGTTTTATACGAAACACTTTTATACTGAATAATATGAAACAATTTTACTTGGCATTATTGTGCTACATTAAGTTGATTTATATATACTTAAATCTTTACATTATCTGTTTGTATCTAATAGTACCCCCAGATATTAATAAGCCCTTAAAGCAACATTTTGTAAGGAATGATACTGCCTTAATGTGTTCACTCTGAGTCAGAATCTTGACTACACCAGACAAGTGACAAAGTTCATTCAACCCCAGTATTTTCATTTATGCAGGTTGTGCTAGGACCTGTGGAAGACGGTAAAAGAATTAATTGAAAATGTGTGAACCCATTCTATAGAATGGAAACCCTATGTAGTGATTTTAAGCCTACCTATAAACAATAAACAAATGATGTTCTGTCTCTTTTCAAAAAGGAACTGGCAAAAGCCTTAGTCAGGGCTGATTAGAATAGTTTCTGAGAAGCACCTGGGTGGCTCAGACTGTTAAGTGACTCTTGATTTTGGTTCAGGTCATGATCCCAGGGTTGTGAGATCCCAGCCTGTGTTGGGCTCCACATTAAGCAAGGAGCCTACTTAAGATTCTCTCTCTCTCTCTCTCTCTCTCTCTCTCTCTCTCTCTCTCTCTCTGCCCGTCTTCCCCACTTGCACATGTGCATGAGCTCTCTCTCTCTCAAAAAAAAAAAAAACACCTAGAAAAAAACAGTTTCTGTTTTGTTCTGTTTGTATTTCTCTTCTTGAGCTGTTCTTGCATGGGATATTTGAATATTTCTAACTGGCTTTTTCTTTTAGTCTCTGTTCAAAGTTAATTTTAAGCAGTGTCCCTATCAGTCACATTTCTGAAGAGGCCCTTTTTTCCTCTACTGCTGAGGACTGCTCATGTCAAGAATGGTTTCTCTCTGGGTTTGCAAGGCCCCAGCCTCCTATTTCTCTTGGATCTGAGTATGTTGTGTCTGATTGGCTATATTTCTTCTCTAAAGTGGGGTCTTCACACAATGGTCTCTGGGAGTGAACTGGGCAAAGCATTGCTGCTAGGATACTTCCCGACTCATGGTTTAGAGGTTATTGCACCCTAGCTGCTCAGAGTTTCTGTGCTTACCCGATTATGTTGTCTATACCTTTGCGAGATCTACATGAGGATAGAAATTTGTAGTTGCTTGAGTATGTTGCTTAGGGCCATTTCTATTTAATCTGAGCATCAGAAACTTCACACACACACACACACACACACACAACACATTAATTTCCATCTCTATCATTTTGACCTATGACACCCTTTCCAGAAATATCATTTTAAGAGTTAAGAATGGACTATATTGGTTTCTCTTTCCTATAAATGTCATTGAACAGTAGCTTTCTTGAAGAATTCTGATCCATATGACTACATTTTAAATATGAATTTCTCCCCAGTGGTCCTTTGTCTATGGAAAAATTAGCACAGGCTATAAAGCAGAATGCTTGAAAGAATCTCCTTGAGGGAATGGGCCAGCGAGAGGGAAAGAGATTTATACTTTTCATTTAGTGGCAGTACTCATTTTACGCAATTTTATATCATTAGGCCCTCTAAAGGATGAGTGTGAACTATGTCCTCTCGAAAGACAGTTCTTCATGTTTGCCTAACATTTTCTTCTTTGAATGAATTAATCTCAAAGAAGGTTCAATGTGTATGTACTCTTGTGCTCTGAGAGTTTATTTCAAGAGCTCTCCATGTTCCTTCCAGCCTCCAGAGAGCTGAAACACCACAGAGCCTGAAGTCTTTATGTACATAAATAATTATCCTCTCTGGAAAGTTTCTGGAAATTCCTTTTGAAAGCAGTGACAAAAATACCCAAACGATTGGTGGATTCCATTTTGAAAACTTCCCTTAAAGAGCACAGACTACTCTGAGGTCTTCAAGTCGATCAACCTGAGTAAGTTTTAAGAGGTTCCTGGGAGTAGAATGTATCTGAGAATGTGTGTGTCAGGCAAGGAGGTTGTTTAATAAAAAATTATTAAATTTCATATAATTTAAGAAATTATAAGTGCATTTCAGTTCAACCTGGACACATTAGACTGGGTTTTGTATTTCTTGGCAATATATTGAGCATATATAATTTTTAAAATATACAGGATTCAAAGAAAATTAGAGAATGATCCTTGAACTAGGAACAAGATGAACGTTTGATGCCCAGTGGATTCACACATAAACCTGACAATTTTCTTGGTATCTGTATTTATCAGAAGCTGTTATTAAAACAGATACTGTGAGCAAACACTCTCCTCTGGTGGGGTGTGACAGGCACAGAGTCAGTGGAGTTTCATAACAGAATTTTTAAGCCTTCTCCTGTTATGTAATTCAAATGGAATTCTTAAAAAGGGAATTAAGGATGGCAATGTGGTTGGTGACTTATATCTAGGCCAGTGGTCAGTGGCAAATGGTTACTAAGGGAAGATAGGATCCTTTCCAGGTAAACTGATGTAGTCATTGTGAAGTCATATAGCAAGACAAGACAAGGAGATAAGAAGCTCAGGCCAAAGGACTGAGAGAGAGAGAGAGAGAGAGAGAGAGAGCACGAGTGGGGGAGGGGCAGAGAGAGAGACACACACAGAATCCAAAGCAGGCTCCAGGCTCTGAGCTGTCAGCACAGAGCCCAATGCGGGGCTCAAACTCACAAACTGTGAGATCATGACCTGAGCTGAAGTTGGACGCTTAACCGACTGAGCCACCCGGGCGCTCCAATGATGGTTCATTTTAATGTGTCATCTTCATAGGACCAAGGGATGCCCAGATATTTGGTTAAACATTGTTCTGGGTGTGTCTGTGAGTGTGTTTCTGGAAGAGACTAGCATTTCAGTGTGAGTGGACAGCATCCAATCAGTTGAAACCTTGAATAGAACAAAAAGACAGAAAATGGGAGAATTTGCTATCTGCCTGAGTGCTGAGTGGAGACATTAGTCTTTTCCTGTTCTCAGGCTAGGACTTACCCCATCAGCTTTCCTGGTTCTCAGCCTTGTGGATTTGGACTAGAACAGCACCACTGGCTTTCCTGGGTCTCCAGCTTGTAGATGACAGACTGTGGGACTTGGCCTCCATAATTGCATGAACCAATTCCTTAAAATAAATCTCTCCTTCTCTTTATTTATGCAACAAATAAATTGCATAACCAATTCCTTAAAATAAATAAATAACCCTAACTGTTACACTGTCCATTGGAAAACAAAGATGTTGCTCAAGTCTAACCTTCTTGTTTCCAATTTCACTGAACATAACTTTAGGAATTAATTCTTGGTGTTTTCTATTTTTGCCCCCTTCAAGTAATCTTGATTTTTAATGGTTTGTTTGCAGGCAGGAATTAGAAACATTATATGGCTTACAGTACCACATACAGGGTTTATAAGGAGGAGCTGCTTTTCATAGCTAGTCCCTTGATAAGAATTCAGCAGGAGGGCCTTTTTAGCTGTGTGGACAGCTGCAGAGGGTACCTCATCAGCAGGATCTATGGCACTCTACAAAATAAAATACTCTTCTCCCAGTAGAGAATGGCCCTTCTTCTTCACCCAGTAAGAAATGGGATGAGCCCTTCCCTGCCACCTTGATCGTTTCTGCATATAGTCAAAGTATCAACGTCAACATATAGAATCAGCATAAAGTCAAAGGAAAGTATGAACATACAGTCAAAGGAAACCAGAAACCTACATATCTGCCAAATCCTTCTTTAGGCCTGTTTCTTAAAGGTGACTAGATGCCCCTAAATGTCAGTGGTGGGTGGGGTCCAGAAGGGCTGGAGGAGCTGATATTTAGCAAATATGGTTGCTTCCATTGGCCCCCTCCACAGCAGCCCAGGGAGAGCAGAAGGCACAGAGCCACCAATGCAGGGGTGTAAAGAGGCACTGGGAAGGCCTGTGACTTGGGCAGCCAGTGCGGGGGCGTCTGTCAGTGAGCTTTCATCTTTAGACGATATGCCAGCTTCTAGCTAACTCTGCCAGATACTAGTTATCCAACTCCTCCTCAAAATGTAAATGGAGTCCTTCAGGTCGACATGATGCTTCTGTGGCTGTCATGTGAGTGAGTGAGTGAGTGAGTGAGTTGTTTATTTATTGAACTATTTATTTGACGGAGGATGCCACAGAGCATAGAGTGGTCTCTACCAAATGATGAGCTCATGTGGCTTCTGATCTGCTGCAGTGGGTTTGGATTTATGCCCTTCAATACATGTCATTAAGGAGGACAGGGGTGGCTTGGGTTTTGGAGGCCCACCTCTCTCCTATATTCACACTCTTTTCTCTTGGACCTGTCCCCATTCCTCTGCGCGGGGTCCCTGTGGTTTCTCTTCCTCTTCCCCATACTTCAAATCTGAGCATTTTGGAAGCAATATGGTGACTTCATCTCCATTGTGTGTGATAACAATTTATGCTGTTTCTTCATGAGCATCTAATTTGAATAGGGCAAAGTCCATTAATGTATAAGATTTCAGGCAAAAGACTGGGAGTACATTGTGGGGCTCTTACAGAGTGGGGCTTATACTACCTTCTTCAAATCACAGTATGTAAGCATTCTAATTCCCAGTCATATGTGGCCTGTCCTGCCTCCCTCTACCCAGAGATTCTGTAGCATTGCTTGAGAAATAGCCAATGCAGATTTGAACTTTTGATTCTTAAGTATTTTGGGTGATGGATCTTTTTGAGAATCTGTTAACAGCCATGGATCTCCTCCCCTGCTAAATGTACTTATGCATACATAACCAAATTTTACATACAATTTTAGGTGGGTCACCAGACTCTCTAGAGTCCATCCCAAGATTCCAGAATTAGAGAAAGCTTGGTATTTGCAGTAAGGAGAGCTGGATGTGGGGTTCTGCTGTGATCTTAGGCAAGTTCCTTGCATTCCTATAGATTATATCAAAATCTTCCATGCCAATAGTTCTTAACTAGGAATACTGCTACAGGCATATTTCACCCTTCATACCCATCCAGAACATATACAATTTGGGGGACAGGAGAATGCTATTTTGAAAACTGTGCAACTGAGCTGATAGACCCCTAATAGGGTTGAGAATGAGGCAACCACCTACCTGACCAACCAAGGGACCTCTGGCTCCAGTGTTCGATGACTCAGGTTTTGCTCTGGAAATTTTCCACAAAGTTGAGAGGCTATTCTTCCAAGTACTAGTGGGGAGAAGAGGAGATATAGCACAGTGGAAAAGGCCAGAAGCTTAGCTTTCTCCTTCTTACAAATCTCTCCCATTGTTTTATGGATCAACATGGTAGGAAGGCAAGGAAACACTTCTAGAATTCTCTTTCTTGAAAGTTCATTAAATTGGGAGATATTCAATCTTGAGAGGATAGAGAATCTAGTTTATCTTTATTTTTTGAAAGCCTGTGTGCTTGGCATATTATAGATCCAGAATAAATGTTTTTTGACTAAATATATTTATTTCTTTTTAAAATACATTTATTCCTCTTTGATTTTTTTAACGAGATAATGTGATGGATTCCTGTTGGCTCACTCTGGTTGAGAATTACCAATATTGTCTAAGGTTTTACTACCCTGAGGTCATTGGAATAGATATTAACTTCTTAATTAATTGAAATTCAAGGAGTATTTACAAGCTCTTAATATGCGCTTGATTCAGTAGAGTTTTCTAAATGATAGGGATTTAAGATGAGAATTTATAGTCCTGTGCTATTACCAAAAATCATACGTAAATACCCACTATTGAAAAAAATTATAGTCCATCTTTGCTTTTTCTCCCCATTCCCAAAAGGAGGCTATAAACAAATTTTTGTAAAACAGCAGGCATTTTTTAAAATGGCCTTTATTATTTCCTGGTTTATACCCCCCTGAGTTTTTCTGGCTGATTGCTCTTTTTGCTTCGTGTTGAAGGGCCCACACATATACAAGTGCTTTTAGGTTGGGGGAGCAGCGCATTTTGGGATCCCTCAGAAAGTACGTGTTATATAGCTGAGCCAATTTCACCATGAACGTTATCTCTCTGTTCATCTTTGCATGAAAAAACTATGATATAGAGTTGTGGCTGCTTGAAGACGGGGGTAACTGCAGACACCAAAGGCATTGATAGAATAGAGGAAAAGTGATGAGATTGTCTACAGCTTTGTCAATGTTGTAGCTCAAAACTACTTTCATTCAGGAGAAGATTACATTGCTTCAAATACTGGAATCCTCTCTTAGAAACTATGATTGACTACATATAATAAAGACCGCTTTTCCTTCATGATAGTAGTTGTGTTTTTGATGTAACTCCTCCTGGTGCAAGTAATAGTAATAAAAATGCTACTTATTGGATATTCTGTATGTGGTAGCCTCTGCATTAGGCACTTAAAAAAATTTTAATGTTTAGTTTTGAGAAAGAGAATGAGAGAGAGAGAGAGAGACAGAGTGCTAGTGGAGGAGGCGTAGAGAGAGATGGAATCCGAAACAGGCTCCAGGCTCTGAGCTGTCAGCACAGAGCCCGACGTGGGGCTTGAACTCGTGGACCGTGAGATCATGAGCTGAGCTAAAGTCAGACACTTAACCGACTGAGCCACCCAGGTGCCTCTGCATTAGGCACTTTAATATCGACTTACTATATTGACACATATTACATATTTACATATTTACTATTTCAGGTATCCAAGTAAGCAGCCGTATTAGGTCGGAACTATTATTGCCACAATCCTCCTCTTATAACTGAGAAAGCTGAGGTTTAGTGGGATCAAGTAACTTGTCAGAGGTCATTAGCTGATAAATGGTGGAAAGCTGGAATTCCAACGCAAGCTCTCTAACCTTATTTTTAATTCAGTCCTCACCGCAGTCCTATAAAATCATTACAGACATTTTGCTTTACAGTTAAGAAAACAGCACTGGAGGTGAACTACTCTGATAATGGTCATACAGCTAGTGAATGGCAGAGCCAGGTGCGGAGCCAGATTAGTCAGACTCATAAACCAATGGTTTTTCACTATGCCACACTGGCTGGCCATGGACGTAGTGCATGTTATAATGTAGAAAGGGAGGTACTTACCTATCAAAACTTTAAAAATTATAACCATTTACTTTGCTTAATAACTTTCTTTCCTTGGATATTCAATGTCAGAGAAAAATGCTTGGTACTTGGAGGACATGTAGAATATGTATGACATTTTTCTCCTGCTTATAATAATTCATTTTATTCCTTTTTTTTTGAATATAGTAATACTTGAAAAGATTATTCCGCAATAAAATTCCTTTTAACACAATCCAATAAGTACGTTTGGGGTATGTACCCTTTGCAAGGTTCTGAGTTAGGCACAGTGATGACTATAGAGATGACTAAAACATAGTCTATTGTGGGGGACAAGGCACAATCCCGGACATTGCATAGCAGATCAAGTAGGCAAATGAACAGTAACAGAGTACCATAGGTCCCAAGAATAGAGAAAAGAAAATGGAGATGTTAGAAATAGAGATGGACCTTGAAGGGTTGTGTATGAGTTTGCTAGGGCAGCTACAATGAAGTATCAGCAACAGAAAATAGCTACAAAAATAATTCTCTCACATTCCTGGAGGCTAGAAGTCCAAGATCAAGGTGTCAGTGGCTTTGGTTTCTTCTGAGAACTCTCTCCTTGGTTTACAAATAGTTGCCTTTTTGCTGTGTCCTAACATGGTCCACCCTCTGTCTGCATCATAATCTTAATTGTCCTTCTTCTAAGAACATCAGTAATATTAGGTTAGAACCTACCCATATGACCTCATTTTACCTTAATTCCTTCTTTAGAGGCCTCATCTCTAAATGCAGTCACATTCTGAGGTACTGGGTATTGGGATATCAACATGTGAATTTTAGAAAGACACAAGTCAGCCTATAACAGATGGGTGAACTATCAAAAGGGACAAAGTTTAGAAGGGAAATTGGGAGAGAGAGTGGAGAGTTGTACACTGAAGTGTTAATAATGATTGTATTGGGGGTTGGCATTATAATTTGTATTCGTTCCTTTTACTGTTTTGCTATAATTAAAAACACTTACCCGGTGCAAATTATTCACTTTATAATTGCATTATTGTGTAGTAGGCTTTCCATATTTCTTAAGGCCCCTGCAAGATGAATGTAGGCTCTGTTTCCTCACTCATGGCAAGTCCAATACTCTACCATATATCTAAGAATTTAGAAGTCCCTCATTAAATAGTTTAGTGTGTGGATTGTCTAGAATCTCCCGGGCACTGCCCCTATTCCACACCTCATTTATCTAGATATTGAATCAGCAGCAATTGTCCTTATTTTGGAGAAGAGAGTTCATAGAAACAGGCTCACACAAGTCCTTTATTGGTAGTAGAATTTATTGAAGATCAGGGGAAACTAAGGGGCTTTACATTGCAAATATGGAAATAACACTGACCTAGGAACATTCCTCTTTTTAAAGAGTCCCTCAGCCATTTCTGCCAACTCTCTGAAGCACGAGTTCATGCCACTCATCTCAACTTCTCCCCTTGGGAACCCTCTACCCTCTGCACTCGTTTCTAAAACCCCTCCCATTTTCTGAAGAAAATGAGTTTGGTCCTCCTTATGCTCAGCCCTGTCTTTCCGGATTTTGCCCTGGGTTTTGTCTATTTCACCCGAGAAGCCCAATAGGGTATTTTCCTAAATGAATAAAGTTTCATTCAAAGAAGAATTTTAGTGTCAGCCTTTAATATGATTTTTTAAACCCTGCAATAATTGATTTAAATAATACTTTAAAAACAATATTGGAAGTCATGAAGTGAGATGAGACCATCTGGGAAGTGCACAGAACTAGAAGTAAATTAGGCCTTGAGGATGCCTACCACGAAGGGTGTAGGGAGCCCAAGGAGAGCCAGGGGAGGCAGCAGCAAGTCAAGGAGGTGAGAGCTTTAAAAAGGGGTAGGACTTACGTCTCCTGGGACACAACGAAGGAGGATGAAGTTGAAGATGGAGACAAAGTCATTGAGACCATAGGGTTTAGGACAGTGGTGCCATCAGCACCCAGACTAGGACTCTTGTTGGGATTGTCACACGCACTGGAGGATCTACCACTGCCTTTAGGAATACAGGCACTTCACGGACGCATGGGTGGCTCAGTCACACTTGGGCTCAGGTCATGATCTTGCGGTCCATGAGTTCGAGCCCCGCGTCGGGCTCTGTGCTGACAGTTCAGAGCCTGGAGCCTGCTTCGGATTCTGTGTCTCCTTCTCTCTCTGCACCTCCCCCACTCGCACTCTGTCTGTCTCTCTCTCTCTCAAAAGTAAATAAATATTTAAAAAAATTTTTTTAAAGCATAGGGGCACTTCAGGGGGACCTGGGCAGCTCGGTTGGTTAGTCATCTCACCCTTGATTGCTCAGGTCATGATCTCATGCTTCCTGGGATCAAGCTCTGCATCAGGCTTCACACTGACAGTGCAGCACCTGCTTGAGATTCTCTCTCTCCCTCTCTACCCTTCCCCTGCTTGCACTCTCTCTCTCTCTCTCTCTTTCTCAAAATAAACAAACGTTAAAAAAAAAAAAGAATAGGTGCACTTCAGAAATCCTGAACTAACCATTTAAAGCAGTGACAGTACATCCATGTGTACGGCCAGAGAAGCTTCTAGCACCAAACTCATCTTGTCAGAGCTTGTATCAAGCTTCCCCTGAGGATTCACCTTTTAGCCAGCCTGGCTTTGTACCCTTCCTGGATCCCTACTGTTTGTCTATCACTGTCTCAGACACCAGCTTCTCTTCCCTCATCTCTATCTCCACAGTGGCAGGGATTTGTAATAGAGAACTAGGAGTTCCTAACTCTGCCATCTCCTAAATAGGACCTCAAACAATTACTTTTTTCCCCCAGACTCAGCTTTCTTATCTGCTAAATGGTAATGAGCATCATTAGACATGCCATCTGCACCTCTCAACATTCTTATGAGGACAAAATGAGAAAATGTATAGGCATGAATGCTCTACAAAATACTAAAGACCCAGACTTCCCGGGTTTGGCCACCATATCTATTCCTTACTAAGTATGTGACTTTGAACAAGTTACTTAACTCTTGTGCCCCTCACTTCCCTCATCTCTAAAATAGGGACGATGATAATACCTATCTCATGGGATAGTTGTGTGCTTTAAAGAGGTTAACATATGGAACAAACATGGAACAAATCATGGTACTTAGCAAATGCTATGTATGTGTCATATTGTTATTGTTATTATATGAGTGTAATATGTTTATTTATATCTACCATGTCTTGTTCCCCAAAGAAATCAAGTCAGCCAAAGGTTTACACAGTACAGAGAGATGAGTTAAAAGTAAGGGAAGAAGATGGTTATTTCCTTCTGTCTTCGTGCTCCTGCCTCCTTTGTGCACCCATCTTCCATTCTGACCTTGTTTCTTGCCATTTTAGATTCTGCCCCTGTCAGACCTGGCTGGGATCAGTTTGGTGCAGTTCCAGGTCCCTCTTCTACCCAGAGGAAGTCTTATATTTTGTTCAGCTCTGTGCTGGTCCCAAGTGTGGTTCATGAGGAAGCGCACAGAGACTGGAGAGAGCTGCAGGGTATTTGGAGGCCAAAGAGAAGTTGCCAGTGGAGGAGAGATGGGGGATGCTGGCAGGAGGGGGTAATTGATGGAGTGGCTGCCTGGAGTGGGCAGGAGGAGGTGGGTTCAAGAACGAGGTCTCTCAGAACAAAGTTGGCCGGGTTTTTTAAACAGTCGTCGTAAATCAAGTGAAATAAAGCTGTCAGCTTTTGCAGACTATCATGACCAAAATATCTCTCAGGGCAGCTTCTCTTTGCCTGTACCACTTCGTAGTAAGGTCAACTCAAAGCAAAACTGGGAAGCTGTCAAAATGTATCTGCTCTCCCCAGACCGCTTCTCCTCTCTCCTTTCCCATATTCTTTGGGCCATCTTCCCTCAAGTCACTGGGCCCTGATGCCCCCATTTCCATGCCTGACATGCCATTCCCCAGATCCAGTCACTGTAGATGGAGGCCAGCCACATGGCAGGAGACCCCACATGTAATTTAATATTTGCAGTGCCTCATATCTCTATTCTTACAAGGGAACAAAAACCCAGGAAGCGTGAGGGTAAGCTCAAGGTCATGCAGACAATAAGTGGCAGGGATGAAATTGAAACCCAGGACTCCTGACTACAGGTCCAGAGGTCTTACGGCCACTCCCCAATGAGTCACCACTGGTGATCTTTAATGACCTTGGTTGACACTCCACCCCCTTTTGCCACTTCTTCAAAAGCTCATGAGGTGTTCTGGTCACGTGCCTTATGATGTTCTGGGCTCTGGGATTCCTTTTCCCCACAGCCACCTTTCCCACCAGCCGGCCTGTACCCCTGGCCATCATCCTGCCTCACCATCTCTGGTTACCAGCAGTGTCCTGGACTTCTCCTTTTCCCCAGCCAGCCAAGCATAGAAGACCCACATCAGCAATCGCTGGGCTAATTCCTTCTCTATTTCCCAGCCCTGTGATTCTGGTCTTGCAAATCCCAAGTTCTAAATTCTCGGCCTTGGAAATACTTACATACAGTAAAACCTTGGATAGTGCATAACTTGTTCTGCGAGTGTTCCGTAAAATGAGCAAACATTTCTAATAAATTTCAACTTGGGAAACGAACAACGTCTTGCAATACAAGTAGTATGTGACCCTGAATGTCACATGATCACAACTGAGCCGATGTTTCTTCTCTCTCTCTCTGTCTCTCTCACTGTGGCATTGTGGGTAATTGTCTCCCATGCTCGGATGCTCGGTCTCAGGCTGTGGTGTTTGGCAGAAATCCAACACTGGAACATTGGAAGGTGCCCACAACTGGCACTGCCCACAACTTCGCCACTTCAAAGCACCTGTGGACAGTCCTTCGCTTTTCTATACAAGAGTAAGCTTAGGATCTGCAGATATAGACCTTTTCCTCTGCTGCCTTATTGCCAGTTCCATTAAATACAGTATATGACAAGAGTTTATTAATACTGTACTGTAGTCAATATCCATGCAAGCATATACAATGGTCCCCATGCAGAAAAAGATTCCATTAAGCCAATAGCAGTGATTGCATTAGTGATAGTGAAAGTTGTCCTACACAATAACCCTCCTCTCTCTTTCTCCCTCACACCAGTCATGGTTTTCAAAGGTAAGTACAGATTAACTTATTTTTCTTTATATTTTATATTTTCTTTATTATTTTGTATTATATTACAGTATTGTAATCATTTTTATATGAATATTTTTGGGTTGTGGAATGAATCATCTGAGTTTCCATTATTTCTTATGGGGGAATTTGCTTTGATATACAAGTGGTTTGGATTACAAGCATGTTTCCAGAACAAATTATGCTCAAAAACCAAGGTTTTACTGTATTCTTTTCTCTGCACCCATACATGGGCAACAGCTGAGCATCATAGAAGAAAGAATCACATCATCTTGCCAGTTGGTGGACCTCAAGTTTCCAATGACCAGCCTCAGTGGGGGCCTCACTAATGCCTCATGGTCCTATTCCTTGACTCTGACAGTTCAGTTTTACTTGCTACTTCAACATTTCATTCCTATTTCAAGCTCCCTTCTTTTTATTGTATATATGTGTGTATATATATATATATATATATATAAATACATATTTATATAAATACATTTTTTATTTTTGTATTTATATAAATGTATTTATACATTTATATATAAATATATGTATACATTATACATTTATATAAATACATATATGTATTTATATAAATACACATATGTATTTATATAAATACACATATGTATTTATATAAATACATTCTTTTCATTATATATAAGTATAAATATATAAAAATATATAAATATGTATTTATATAAACATATTTATATTTATATAATTATATAAATACATATATATTTATATAAATGCATAAATAATATATTTATATAAATACATATTTATATTTATATACATATGTATTTATATAAATATAAATATATTATATTTAATATAATTTATTTATTTATTTATTTTAGAAAGAAAGAATGTGAGCTGGGGAGAGAGGCAGAGAGAGAAGGAGAGAGAGAATCCCAAGCAGGCTGCATGCTCAAGATGGAGCCTGACAGGAACCATGAGGTCATGACCTGAACCAAAATCAAGAGTTGATTGCTCATCTGAGCCACCCAGGCACCCCTCAAGTTCCCTTCTTAGACTCTCTGAGTCCTACCCGATGACCTTGTCTTTTTCTCTGGGAAGAAATTAGAGACCATCCCTCAAGATCTGCCTTAAAACTGAGGCTTTCAATCTACTGCATTATCTGTATCAGTTCCTGTCCTTATTCCCCCATATTGCCAGTGGGTTCCCCTCCCATTCAGAGCCAACACCCTCTCCCAGGCCATGCTGTGGAGCACATCCCTCCAGGGCCTGGGGCCATCTATTATCTCCTTTCTTCTAGGTTCTTTTACTCTGCCTCTGCCCCCTCAGAATGCAAACCTGCTCAAGTGCCTCCGTTTTTAAAAACATGATGAGACCCTCTCCAATGCACTATACTCCTGCTGCTGCCTGGCCTCATTCCTGCCTGTCCTACCTGCATCCATCTTCTCATTTCCGCTCAGCTTCTTTCCTCCTTGCCCTGTAGCCTCCAACCTCCATCACTTCAGGAGCATGGCCTGGAGTTTGCTTTTCCTAACAGCCAACAGAGAGGTTTCCAGCCTTGTTTGGCTTGGCCTTTGAACTCTCCCTCTCTTTTGTACACCTCTCTTGACTTTCAGAACATTGCTCTCCTGACTCATTTCAGTATTTTGACTCCCTCTTTGACTTCATTCTGACTGGGTTCTCTTTCATCATGGATCCTCTAACAGTGGTTCTGCTCAGAGCTCCATGCTCAGCCAACTTTCCTTTTCCCTTTGTATGTTCTCCCGTGGGTTAGCTCATCCACACCCTTGGCAAGTGAATTATTACTTATAACTTGTAGCTCTGAAATCTTTGTCTCTTGTCTACTGTCTCTTCTGACTGCTGGATCCATACTGTTCTTATTGCCTGCCAGTTGGATATTTCCACTGGGATGGCCCATAGTCACTTCAACTCAGCATATCCACAATGAAACACATTATTCATTTACCTCCCCACCCCCAGTCTCTGTCTTATACTCCTTCCATCCCTATGTCTTGGAAAAGAATATCGTGAAGTATATAATCATTCAGATCAAAAAACCTGAGCATCCTGCTGGACTCATCCTTCACTCCAACCCCTGCCCCACATGCTTCCAGTAAGTCATTAAGTCCTATCTGTTTGATTCTGTAATGATCTCTTGAATCTGGCTTCATCCTCATTATTTCCTACCTTACCACTGCAAAGCCTTATCTGTCTACTTTAGTCTTCTTGTGTTTCACTCCCTCATCCATAGTGAGGTCAGTGAATTCAAAGCCAATCAAATCATGTCATTCCCCTGCTTTAAATCCATCAGTGGCTGCCTTGGCTTACAGATTCAACTCCAGATTCTTTAACACAGCATACTGCTCCTTCATTGCGCCCCACCTTATAGTTTAATTTCTTGTCAATTTCACTCCTTCCCACTTCACAAGCTCACATGACGTTGCCTGACTACACTTCTCATCCTCTTTCTTGCTCCATGTCCTTTTGCACATAGTTCCCTCTGAGGAAAATTTGCTGCCATCCCCTTGGTGAATTTCTTTTTTTATTATTCAAAAAAATTTTTTTTAACATTTTTATTTTTGAGAGACAGAGACAGAGCCCAAGTGGGGGAGGGGCAGAGAGAGAGGGAGACACAGAATCGGAAGCAGGCTCCAGGCTCTGAGCTGTCAGCACAGAGCCCGATGTGGGGTTCAAACCCACAAACCATGAGATCATTACCTGAGCTGAAGTCAGGCGCTCAACCGACTGAGCCACCCAGGCGCCCCCTGCCTTAGTGAATTGCTATGAATAGTTCAGACATCTTAGGGCCATTACCTACTTGGATAGGTCTTTTCCCAATTTCCCTAGATAGGTTATTGTCAGAGAGTTATTTACTCCCTTTTTATGGCTTATCTTGTTGTGTCCCCCCTGCCCCGATTATAAATGTCATAATTCTAGAAAACTGGAAAATGTGGAAAAATAAAAAATAAAAAATCGCCTTCAATCCATTCACCCAGAAATTACTTACTCTTAGTATTTTAATGGATTTCCTTTTAGTATTTAATCAATACCATATTATATATATATTGTTTTATATTATGATTTTTTTGAGAAAAATTTCCATGTTATTAAATATTCTTCAAAGGCTTTACTTCATTTAAAAGATTTATTCATATCTTCTGTTTTAGAAGAAATAAATGCTCGTTGTAAATAAAATTTAAAATGATACAGAGTGTACAATTTAGAAAACGAAAGTCAAATTTGGTCATAATTTTAAAATAGTTTGTGGCATATTCTTTCAGATTATTTTTCCTGTGCTTCTACTAACTTAAACATTTAAAAATTTGCATTCATGGGATAATATGTTTCACACTGTTCTGAAACTTTCTTTCTAAAAAATATTTAACAACGTATGTTTGAAAATGTATAAACAGACTTTAATGATGTCTCAACTGTAATTACCATTTTGCATTTTCCTCTTCTCATACGCCCCGAGGCCCTGGAAGCCAAGCTGTTTTCCTGTAGGTGGACTTAATTTATTATTTTCTGAGTGATTTGGGAGAATATCAGGCAGACAGTTGTGACCCCTTCTCTCCAGAGGACTCCATGCCCTCTGGGGTGGATGAGTTCTCATGAGCATCAGAGCCTGGCCAAGCTTTGACAGGTAGAGGCCCTTGCCAGCTGTGGATGCAGTTGGATGAGCAAGGCCCTTGGCTCTGGAATGTGCCTGGCCTCAAGATAAATCCAAGGATACACTTTTCTTGTTCTCCCAGAGTATTCATGGTACTTTTGTTCATGTTGAATGATCATCGTATCCCTTTAGCTGACACGTTCTCAGCCTCCATAACTGACCAGGAACTGTGGCCTTGTGATACTTCTTGGGTAGGAGTAGCATCATGGGAGCTCGGCTGATGGCATCATGGGACTGAGGATTCAGGACCTATCCCAATTCCTGTGTAGTCCAGTCAGCTTGTCCCACAATGAGAGCTACCTGCCTAAATCCAGGCAGCCATCTCACAGATACAGGCTTTCCCTCAACCCCAAGAGAGTAAGCACCGATCCATCGGCAGTGCTAGAAGAAGCAGCAGGTGGTGGGTCAGGAGCTCCACGTACCCCTACAAAGGACAGAATGTTATAGTTTTGGCTGGTATGTGCTGCACCACCACATTGCTAAACCCAGCGTTTTAGTAAAAGGGTGCTGGGGGATGGGATGCTGGGGCCAGTGCTCATGTATTGATAAGTCATGAAAAGCTTCTTTCTCATCTCATCTTTTATGTCCCCTTTATCTTTCTATCATTTAAATCTCTAGAATACCCATAAAATGAATGTGTGGTTAAATGGATGCAATCTGGAAATTCAGGAATAGGAAAGCTTATTGCTTCTAGTAGTTGTTAGTTGAAACTTCACAATGGCCCATGCTTTATACTTTTCAGAGACAGGTCAAGAAGTATCTGTCTCCCAAGTGGATGGGCAATATGGGACTCTCAGTAGACTGAGAAGACATAAGCTAAGATCACTTTGTTGGGGCAGAGTGGAGTACAGTCATATTCCTTTACAAAATACATCCCCATTCAAATCTCTTCCAGATTCAGATAATAATGTTGAATTGAAGAAGTCTTTGGACAGACGTAGGGTTTAGGTAAATGATAACCCAAAAGGAATTATTAAAACAATAATTTTAAAACACTTATTTTGGGAAAATACATACAAATATACTAAAGAAGTTCAATTATAATTAATATCTGAGCTGTGTTGTCTGATTCATCAAAATCTTCAGTCCCAGGGAGTTCTGTGAATTTCACGGCCTCACCTTCCCTGCTTTGCTTTTGCTGGTTTTCCCTGGCAACTTGCTAGAGTATTTGCAAGCCCTTCTTCCTTTCGTCTCTTCTCCCACTGCCTCTCCATCCTCGGTATAGCCACAAACTACTTCCAATTGCCTTCCTGTCTCTTTCTGCCACTAGGACCTGTAGATTGTGATTTTTTTTTTCTTACTCTTTGCTAAACAGAAAAGGCTCAGCTCTATGTATTATTGTATTCTTCACTTACAGAAGTTGACATGTTCCTCATGACAGCACAAAAGCATAAGCAAGTCCAAAAAGTAGAAAAAAGAATCAATTTAGCCTATTTCTAAATATAGGCAATCATTTCTAAGGTACAAACATGAATTAAAGAAAGTAAATGGCTGTCGTTTGTTGAACAGTTAGGTGTCTGCCAGCTTGTGAGACTGAGGGCAAACCACTCAACCTCTCTGAGCCCGATTCTTCTTCTGTAAAATGGGAACAATCACACTGGCCCTGCTGACATAACAGGGCCGTGTACGGGCCAAATAAAGGGATGCCTAGGAAAGAGGAAAGCACTTTGGAAATGGCTTTAAATAGACGCATGCTAGAGAAATGATATACAGGCACGCCTCCTCCAAAATGCAGACACGAGATTTATAACTTGAGAATTTCTGCACTTGCTAGAGACGTGCAGAAAAGGTGGATTCATTTATAATTGACTCGTAGAAATAAATACCTACTGGTTAGATCACAGAGGAGTCACCTCAGAGCATCAGATCAAGAACATACAGAAAGGACCTCATGGCAACAGCTGGTCAAGTGAGGATCTGCCCCATCCCTGCAGCAGCCTTATGAGTTCCACGGTTTTCAAATGTCAGCACCTTATGATTTTGTGATCTGTCACCGGGGAACCTAGTTATTCAGTCTTTGCACGGAAACTGAGCTCCCATCTCAGGGCCAATTTGCTTTACAGTGGCACTGTTCCTGACTGGGGCATGAGTTTCATTTGAAGATGATTTCATAGGAATGCTTCCTTCCATGGGGCATTGTTAAATGCTCTCTCGTCTTTTGTTCTTCAAACTGGCTGCTCCTATCAGTGAAACCTATATGTGACCCCCATATTTTTTATGAATCCAATTTAGAGACACATAATGCAATTATTGTAAGTGGGGAAAGGGCATAATCAGAGGTTGACAAAATGGGTCCAGACAAAGTTATTATCATATAAGGGAAATGAATTAAAAACCACTTAAAATCTTTATTGTCCCACAGATATAAACCTAAATGAAGAACTACGTACTAGCTGTTCATGACATATTCTTTTGCTGCATTTTTGTTTTCCCTAATTAAAAAAAAATTTTTTTAATGTTTTTATTTATTTTTGAAGGAGAGAGAGAGACAGAGCATGAGCAGGGGAGGAGCAGAGAAAGAGGGAGACACAGAATCCAAAACAGGCTCCAGGCTCTGAGCTGTCAGCACAGAGCCCGATGCAGGGCTCCAACTCACGAACTGTGAGGTCATGACCTGAACCGAAGTCAGACGCTTAACTGACTGAGCCACCCAGGCACCCCTGTTTTCCCTAATTTTTATATGCCTATCACTTCTCATTTAACGTTCTCACCATGAACAGAGAGCCACAGACATAATCTTAAGTGCCAGATGAGGAAAGCCTCCCAGACGAGGACTGAATTTGAAGGGAAGGAAAAGAATTCTGACTCTCCAAATGCCTTCCCCTCCTGGGTGCTAATACCTGAATTTTTATAGTTAGAGCTTCATTCCTTAGGAATGTTCCTTCATGTCCCCCTTCTCCATCCCAAAGCAATCACTGATCTGCTTTCTGTAACTTTAGATTACTTTGAATTTTGTAAAACTTTATATAAATGGAATCATGTAGTATACACTCTTTTTTTTTTTTTTTTTTTGGTCTGGCTTTTTTTTTTTTGACTCAGCAAAATTATTTTGAGATTCATCTATTGTGCATAGTACAAGTTCATTCTTTTTATTGCTGAATGGTAATCCACTGTTTGGGTGGATTGCAATCTGTTTATTCTCCTTTTGATAGGTATTCGGGAGTTTCAAGTTGCCATTAGCAGTCTTGTACAAGTCTTTGAGGGTATTTAAGAGATCGCTCTGTTATTAATTTCTCGTTTAATGCCAATGGGACTACAGAACATATTTTCTATGATTTGAATTTTGGGGTAATTGGGACTTTTGTTTTAATAGTCTAGAATATGATCATCTTGATAAATGTGTTTTGAGCACTTGAAAATAATGGGTGTTCTGCTTTTAAGGTTTTTAATTAAAAAAATTGTTAATGACAGTGTAGTTAACATACAGTGTTACATTGTTTCAGGTATACGATGTAGTGATTCAACAATTCCGTGTACTACTCAGTGCTCATCAGGATTAATGTATTCTTAATTCTCTTCACCTATCCCCTCACACACCTCCCCTCTGATAACCATCAATTTGCTCTTTATGTTAAAAGTCTATTTTTTGGTTTGTCTCTTTTTTGTTTTCTCTCTGTTCATTTGTTTGGTTTCTTAAATTCCACATATGAGTAAAGTCATATGCTATTTGTCTTTCTCTGACTGGCTTCTTTCACTTAGCATTATGCTCTCTAGCTCCATCCATATCATTGCAAATGGCAAGATTTCATTCTTTTTTATAGCTAAATAATATTCCAGTGTGTGTGTGTGTGTGTGTGTGTGTGTGTGTGTGTGTGTACCACTTCTTCTTTATCCATTCACCTACCTTTGGACACTTAAGTTGCTATTTTAAGTATGCTGCAATAAACATAGGGGTGCACATGTGTCTTTGAATTAATGTTTTGTATAGTATTATGTCATCTGCAAATGGTTAAAGTTTTACTTCTTCCTTACCGATTTGGATGCTTTTTATATCTTTAGGTTGTCTAATTGCTGTGGGTAGGACTTCACTACTATGTTGAATAAAAGTGTGAGAGTGGACATCTTTATCTTGTTCCTGACCTTAGGGGAAAAGCTCTCAGCTTTTCACCGTTGAATATGATGTTCACTATGGGTTTTTCATATAAGGCCTTTATTATGTTGAGGTATATTCCCTCTAACCCTACTTTTTTGAGGGTTTTTATCATGAATGGATGTTGTACTTTGTCAAATGCTTTTTCTGCATCTATTAAAATGATCATGTGGTTTTTGTCCTCTCTCTTGCTGATGTGATGTATCACATTGATTTATTTGTGAATGCTGAGCCACCTTTGCGACCCAGGAAGAAATCCCACCTGATTGTGGTGAATGATTTTTTAATGTGTTGTTAGATTCAGTTTACTAATATTTTGTTGAGGATTTTTGCATCTATATTCATTAAAGATATTGATCTGCTGTTCTCTTTATCTGGTTTTGGTATCAGGGTAATTCTGGTCTTATAGAATGAATTTGGAAGTTTTCCTTCCTTTTCTATTTTTTGGAAAAGTTTGAGAAGAATAGGTTTTAACTCTTCTTTAAAAGTTTGGTAGAATTCACCCGTGAAACTATCTGGTCCTGGAGTTTTGTTTGTTGGGAGTTTTTTGATTACTGATTCAATTTCATTGCTGGTAATCAGTCCGTTCAATTTTTTTATTTCTTTCTACCTCAGTTTTGGTAGGTGACATAATTTTAAGAATGTATCCATTTCTTCTAGCTTGTCCAGCTTTTTGGCATTGTAATTTTTGATAATATTCTCTTACATTCCTTTGTATTTCTGTGGCATTGTTATTTCTCCTCTTCGTTTCTGATTTTATTTCAATTCTCTCCCTGCCCTACCCATCTCTCTCTCTCTTTTTAATAAGTCTGGCTATAGGTTTATAAATTTTATTGATTTTTTTTTCAAAGAAACAGCTTGTGGTTTCATTGATCTGTTCTATTGTTTTCTTAGTTTCCATATCATTTATTTCTGCCCTAATCTTTATTATTTCCTTTTTTTCTGCTAGATTTGGGTTTTGTTTGTTCTTTTTTTAGCTCCTTTAGGTGTAAATTAAGTTGTGATTTTTCTTGCTTCTTGAGGTAGGCCTGTATTCTATAAACTTCCCTCTTAGAACTGCTTTTCCTGCATCCCAAAGATGTTGGACCGTTGTGTTCTCATCTGTCCATTGATGTAAGTAGGGTGTTAAAGTCCTATACTATTATTGTTTTACTATTGATTCGTTCTTTTATATTTGTTATTAAGTGTTTTATGTATTTGGGTGCTCTCATGTTGAGTACATACATATTTACAGTTGTTATGTCTTCTTGTTGGATTGTCCCCTTTATGATTATATAGTGTCCTTTTTTGTCTCTTGTTGCAGCTTTTGTTTTAACGTTGATATTATCTGATACAAGCATTGTTACCTTGGCTTCCTTTTCATATCCATTGGCATGATAAATATTTCTGTATCCCTCCCCGCTTTCAATCTGCAGACATCTTTAAGTCTGAAGAGAGTCCTTGTAGGCAGCATATAAATGGGCCTCGTTTTTTTATCCATTCTGTCATCCTATCTCTTTTTTAAAATATATTTTTCAAGTTTATTTATTTATTTTGAGAGAGAGGGAGAAAGAGAATCCCAAGCATGCTCCGTGTAGTCAGTGCAGAGTCCGACGTGGGGCTCAAACTCACCCACCGTGAGATCATGACCTGAGCTGAAACTGAGAGTGGGTGGCTTAACTGACTGAGTCACCCAGGCACCCTTCATCCTATGTCTTTTGATTGGATCATTAGTCCTTTACATTTAATTTTTTAAAGTTTATTTATTTATTTTGAGCGAGAGCTTGAGTGGGGAAGGTGAGGAGGGTCAGAGAGAGAGCGAGAGAGTAAGTCTCCCAAGCAGGCTCACACTGTCAACACAGAGCCCAGTGTAGGGCCAGAACTCACTAACTGTGAAGACAAGACCTGAGCCAAAATCAAAAGTCGAACAATTAACTGAGCCATCTAGGCACCCCTGGTTCTTCACATTTAAAATAACTATTGACAGGTATGTATTTACTGCCATTTTGTTATTTGTTTTATATTTGTTGTTATGGATCTCTATTCCTTTTTTCCCTTGCTCTCTTCTCTCTGTGTAAGTCGGCTTTCTTTAGCAAATACTTGGATTCCTTTCTCTTCATTTTTTTTGCATATCTTTTATTGGTTTTTGATTTGTGGTTACCATTAGGTGGTATAACAGCTTCTGTATATAGCAGCCTACATTAATAGTTGCTTAAGTTTGAGTCCATTCTTTACTCCTTTTTTCCTCACATTTTATGTATATGGTGTCATACTTTACATCCTTTTACTTTGTGAGTCCTTTCACTGATCTTTACAGGTACACTTATTTTTACTGCTTTTCTGCTTCCTATTTTTCTTACTCTTACTTATCGTTTTTGTTTTCCACTCACAGAGTTAAGTCCACTCAACATTTCTTGAAGGCTGGTTAGTAGTCATGAATTCCTTTAACTTTTGTTTTTCTGGGAAACCTTTTATCTTCCCTTCTATTCTGAATGATAGCCTTGCTAGATATCCCTTTTAGCCCTTTGAATAGATCATGCCCCTCCCTTTTGGCCTGCAAATTTCTATTGAAAAAATCTGCTGATAACCTTAGAGATTGCCTTTGTATGTAACTGGCTTCTTTTCTCTTGCAAACTTAAAAATTTTTCTTTATCCCTACTTTTTGCCATTTTAGTTACTCTGTGTCTTGGTGTGGACCTCCTAGGTTGATTTTATTGGGGGCATCTCTGTGCCTCTAGATTTGAGTTTCTGTTTCCTTCCTCAAATTCAGGAAGTTTCCAGCTATTATTTCTTCAAATAAATTTTCTGCCCCTTTTTCTCTCTCTTCTGGCATCCCTATAATGGGAATATTATTAGGCTTGATGGAATCAACTTGTTCCCTAAATCTAAATCATTCTTCATACTTTTTTTTCCCTCACCTGCTGATTACTTTGCATTACTCTATCCTCTAGGTCACTGATTAGTTTTTCTGTCTCTTCTAGCCTGCTATTTATTCCATATAATGTATTTTTAATTTCAGTCATTGTGTTCTTCATCTCTGATTGGTTCTTTTTAAAATCTCTTTGGTAAGGGTCTCACTGATGTCCTCCACTCTTTTCTCAAGTGCACTGTGTATGTATATGATCACTACTTCAAATCCTCTGTCAGGTATGTTATTTGTCTCCATTTTGCTTAGGTTTCTTGCTAGGATTTTCCCTGTTCTTTCATTTGGGAAATATCCCTCTGTCTCCTCATTTTGTCTAACTCTCAGTGTTTGTTTCTGTGTGTTAGGAAAGTCAGCTACATCTCTTGCTGTCAAAAGTAGTGGATGGGGCAGGCACTTTTAGCAAGGTGGCACATGTCCTCTTCCACAGCCACTCCTGAGACTAGGACAGGCCGTGGCCACTCCATGAAATGCATATGAGTGGGGTGTGCATTTATAACAAGGTACATGAATCCTCTGCAGGAGGTGACCATCTGCTGTTGCTGTCAGGATCAAGGCCCTGCAAAATGTGCAGTTGAGACATGGTGTTGGCAGTGTTTGTGCAGGCCTTCTGGGGAAGGGGACCTGCAATGCCAGAAGTGAGGCAAGTGTTTTTCAAACTGCTGCTTCTATGTTGTATTTCCAAAGGCTGTTTTTTGTGCTGTCTCTTTAAGAGCAGGGACTCAGTTTTCTGTCTCCCTCTGGGCCCTTCCAGAGCTGATCCCACTGATTTTTAAAGTTCCAGGTTTTATGTCCTGCTGGTTGTAAGAACTCATGAAATGCAGCCTTCTGATTTTCAAAGCCAAAGTATGTGGATTTGTCTCCTTCATGGTGCTTAGTCCTGGTGCAATCGTCTGTTTCCTTCCCCCTTTTCACACCTGCAGCTCCCTCTCTCTAGTGGACAGACCCCAAGGTTTAGCTCCTGACTGCCTCTCTGCCCTTCCTACCCTCTTCAGTGTGGTCTGTTTTCTACATTTAGTTGTTGAGTTTATTCTGCCCGTCTTTGCATCGTTTTCTGAGTTATTACACTGATGTGACTGTTATCTATAGTTGTATATGTGGAATGAGGTGAGCTTAGGGTCCTCCTACTCCACCATCTTCTCCGGAAGTCCTTAGGTAGAATTTTTTATAAATGTCAATTATGGCAAGTAGGTTGCTAATACTATTCAAGTCTTCTTCTATATCATTACAGATTCTCTACATCTTTTTTTTTTACGGATTATAGAAGACAGGTATTAAATACTCCAAATATAATTGTGGATTTTTCTTTACAGTTCTATCAGTTTTTGCTTCATGCATTTTGAAGCTCTGTTATTAAGTATATAAATATTTATATTATGTCGCATGATAAATTGATGTTTTTATCAATATGAAATGAGGGTCTATGATCCTAGTAATATACTTTACCTCGAAATCAATTTTGTCTGATATTAATATAGCTAGTCCTTTCTTTAGATTAGTATTATGATTGGTATATCTTTTTCAATCCTTTTTGTTTTGACTTGTGTCTTTAAATTTTAAAGTAAATCTCTTTAGATAGTATACAATTGGGTGTTTTTTTTTATTATTATTCAACTTGACAGTTTCTGTTCTTTTTAATTGGGTTGTTTAGACCAGCTGCATTTAATATGATTATTCATATGTTTTAATTTAAATATAATGGTTGAAATTGTTTTCTATTTATCTTATCTGTTCTGTGTTCCCTTTTGCTTTTTGGATTATATTTTATGATTCCATTTTTCCTCCCTTTTTGGTTTATTGGCTATCACTCTTTCTTTTGTTATTTTAGTGGTTATTTTAGGGTATTAGTATATATCTTTAATTTATTACGGTCAACCTTCAAGTGATAATACAGGATTTTACATATAGTGCAGCAACCTTACAAAGTGTGCTTCTATTTCTCACTTCCCAGTCTTTGTACAATTGTTCTCATGCTCTTTACTTCTACACGTATTATACAACCCATAATATGGCACTATCATTTTTAATTTAACCGTCAATTATCCTTTAAAAAGATTTAAAATACTAAGAAAAAAACCTTGTATTTATCTATAAACTATGTATGTAGTTATTATTTTTTTTAAGGTGTATTTATTTTTGAGAAAGAGAACATAAGCAGGGAGGGGCAGAGAGAGAGGGGGACAGAGGATCCAAAGCAGGCTCTGCTCTGTCCGCACAGAGCCTGATGCGGGGCTTAAACCCACGAAACTGTGAGATCACGACCTGAGCCGAAGCTGGACGCTCAACCAACTGAGCCACCCAGGCACCTTGTAGTTATTATTTCTTTGTGTGGAACTCGTTTCTTTTGTTGTTGTTGTTGTTTTCTGTTGAAAGATTTTCTTTACCATTCTGGTGGCTGGAAGGAGCTGGAGTTGGATATAGTTTTTCTTCTAGGTCAGTTATGCTATAATAAAATACCAAGTAGGTTAATCTCTGGTAAAATAGTTTCTTTTGAGGGCAGAGCTTGTTGAACAGAATGCTTTGGCATATTTCAAAATGGTTACTTTTTCTCCTCCTGCCAGAAGCCAGATTTTTCTCTTCTCTGATCTTTACTGTGAGACTCTGGCAGAGCTCCTGGAGATAAAACTAACTAAAGTAGGTTACCCCCATAAGAGTCATCCCCACCTTGAGTCTTTAATTCTCAGAATTGTCCACACTGAGCCTCCAGCATTTCATTAATTACAATTTGGTTTTTCCTACCCTGGCACTGGTTCCCATGGAAGTTTCTCCTTCTGGGCTTGTGCTGCAGTAAGCTGTGATTCTGTGTTTTCACTTGTCCAAAGAAGAGTTATTGATTTTCAGTTATTCAGCATTTTATTTTTTGTGAGGATGGAGTGATGACTTCCCTCGTAACTTGCTTTTTTACTTGTTATTAGTTCTCATTGCAATTATATCATCTGCAAATTATTATAATTTTGGCTTCTTTCTAATATTTTTTTTTCTGATCATACTGCTTCAGCTAGAACTTTCAAAATAACGTTAACAGTGTTGGGAAAGGCTATCTTTATCTCTGATTCTCATGGACATGTCTTAGTATTTAAGTCTTTTTTTACAATGTCCACAATTTTTGGCATAGATATTGTTTATCATATTAAATATTGTTATTTGGTTTTTACCAAGATTTTTTAAGTTAGAAATGGATGTTGAATTCTGAAAAACTTATCTGATGAACTGATATGTTTCATTTATTTTATTTATATTATTATAATAATAGATTTAAAAACGTTAGACCTCCTTATACCACTAGAATAAACTCTATTTAGTCACTGTGTAATGGTCTTCCTGTCAGTGTCATTTTGCAAAAATTTTATTTGTACTTTGCACTTATTTTTTCTTTTATGTTTATTTATTTCTGAGAGGGGGAGTAGGGCAGAGAGAGAGGGAGACAGAGGATCTCAGGCAGGATTTGCACTGACAGCAGAGAGCCCCATGTGGGGCTCCAATTCACGAACTGGGAGATCATGACCTGAGCCGAAGTTGGATGCTTAACTGACTGAGCCACCCAGGTGCCCCTGTACTTTGCATTTTTATAGGTGAAAGAATTAAAAAATTTTGTGCATGATTATTTGGTATGTGACAGTTTCATGAAAAATGATTATGTTCTCATCTCTTATATGCTCTAGCATATGGATGGGTTGGCAAACTATGGCACACAGGCCAAATCTGACCTACCGCTTGTTTTTATAAAGTTTTATTGGGAGACTGCCATGACCATTAATTTAGTGTCTGCGGCTGCTTTCTCCCTACAGAGCTGAGTGGTTGTAACGGACTGTGAGGTCCACAAAGTTGAAAATATTTATTCTATGGCTTTTTATAGAGTAAGTTTGCTGACCCCTGGTCTAGAATAATTTAGATAGTATTGAAATGCTATCCATTTCTTGATGATCTCGAGGAGCTTACTTGTGAAACTAGAGCACGGGCTATTGAGTAAAGTCACGGTGGGTTTAAAACCCATATCTAGGGGCACCTGGTGGCTCAGCCGGTTAAGTGGCCGACTTCGGCTCAGGTCATGATCTCACGGTTTGTGAGTTCGAGCCCCGCATCGGGCTCTGTGCTGACAGCTCAGAGCCTGGAGCCTGCTTCAGATTCTGTGTCTCCCTCTCTCTGACCCTCCCCCGTTCATGCTCTGTCTCTCTCTGTCTCAAAAATAAATAAACGTTAAAAAAAAATTAAAAAAACCCCATATCTAGTCTGCATTAATAATTGCGTGTTTGCTGTTGGGTAAAGTACTTAAATGTCTGGAGCATTCCCCTCAACTATAAAATGTGAATAATAATGATAATAATCCTTGCTTAAAACAACACTCTGAAGACGAAATATATTAATGTATTTTCAAAGTACATGGCATAGTTTCTTAACAAATACAATTTTTATTCTTGGGATAGTTTCTTGACACTGTCTTCAAATCATGGTTTGTTTTCTATGGTACCCAACAGCCTCATTGGTGCTAATGAGGTATCCTTAAATTCAGTAATTCTGGCTTGTTTGGTTTTGTTTTGAGAGAGAGAGAGAGCAGGGGAGAGGAGCAGAGGGGGAGAGGGAGGGAAGAGGGAGGTGAGAGAGACAGAGAGAGAGAGAGAGAGAGAGAGAGAGAGAGAGTCCTAAGCAGGCTCCACACTCAGCTTGGAGCCCAACGCGGAGCTTGATCCCACAACCCTGGGATCATGACGTGAGCCAAAATCAAGAGTTGGATGCTCAACCCACTGAGCCACTCAGGCACCCCAGGCGCCCCTGTAATTTTAGTTTTTATATTAAAGTATCTTTTTCTAATCCAGATTCTTTCTTTTTAATGAAACACAATGCCTTTTAAAATCTCAATGAAATTATAAAGATTTCTAAAGTTTACTCTGTATTTTCAGCAAGCCTCTTTCATAGGAAAACATTTGTTTTGATTCTTCAGATCCCCTTCCTTTCAACTTCTGTGATTCTGCATGTATTTAGTGACTTCTATTCATGCCTTCCGGGGGCTCTCTTTTCACTCATTGCTGGAATTGCAGATAGGTCCAAACTGAGTTTACTTAGGGTTTTCTTCAATATTTTAGGGGTGGGTAAAGAGTGAAAGAAAGAATTTAGATCAGAAACCAAGTTGTCAGTGGGATATCCACTATCGTTAAGTTCAGCTAGGAAGCCAAAAGCTGCATCTGTCGAAACAAGTTTATTTTCATATGATTATTATTGCATGCATAAGTTATGAGCTCTATCCTCTTTCCAAGCATCTCATTGACTACATGATTAGGAGTCACCCACTCCCGGGCAGTAGAGGGCTGATGTTTGCTCTCCTAACTAATTTCTACATGGCCTTTCCTTTTCTCTGGCTTTTGCCACTTGTACAAATTTGGCTCAGGGTCCCACCCCTTACTGTCCAGGTGGACAATTCCTTTTTAAGTCATGACTCAGGGTTTGATAAACTCTTTTTTAAATCTGGTCTTGCATTTATTATATCTTAAAAATATTCTCAAAGTTATTGAAATATAGAAGACACTTCCTTCTGTCTAGAACTGACATAAATTTTCCACTTCTACCAAGTTGAGGAGAAATAAAGCCTTGCGAATTGGGCAGCTAGGTTGATAACTTTGAAACAGATGCCAATTGATTTTCTTAGCTTTTTCAACTGTGGCATTTAGGCAAAAGAGAAAATTTTCAATGAAATAGCCGATATATATGACACTGAAATTAGATGTCTCTTACATGCTCATGCAACTGATAATTACATGTTTATGTGATTTTTGTAAATCACTTGAAAAGATAACCATAAAGAAGATTTCTTAGGCTTGCATATGTCTTGATTTTGTGATGGTTGCTTCCCTGGCATTCATTTCACCAACAGCTATCAGATTGTCCCTTGGGGATCTGTCCCTCCTCCATTATCAGGATGTTGGGGTTGGATTGTCTCCATAGTCAACCCAAATCATGCACTCTCATTGACTTAAATTAAACAGAGCATCTCATTTTCCTGGTTCCAGTGATTGGTTCAAGGGTAATTTAAACCTGCCCAGAGTGAACCCAGAATTTTACTTGACACATAGACATCACTTTGACTCTGGGTTTGTGGGTGTGAGGGTAGGAGGCTTGGAGTCCTATCACCATTTTCCTACCACAAAGAGAAACTTCATGAGGAGTCAAATAAGTACTATGAGGAGGAAGAACTGAGAGAAGGAGCTTAGAAACATCAGTGAGGCCCAAATCAGACCAAGGCCGGAGCCAGTGACACCTTGTGAACTACCCTTTGTGATCTAAAAACAAACAGAAATAAATTGTCTACCCATCTGCCATCTTTTTTGATTAAGCCAACATAGGTAAGGTTTGTTTTTATTTATCTTTGCATCTCAGTGTATTACAGGGTACTTAGGGACATAGTAGTTGTTCAATGAATGTGGAAAGATGGGGAGGAAGGAGGATTGTAATTTTATCTGAACATTCTAATCTTAGTTATGTGAATAGCAAAGCTTTGTGGTGATATTTTTAGATTTCAATCCTTTTACATTTTATTTCTTGGCCAAAAAATGGGGGAAAAAAACATGTCAATAAAAAAGAAGGACTCACATAAGTAAAAATCCTCAGGAATTCCTATTTTGTATTAATGTTTTTCAAAGAATGTCTTAAAAGAAGTTTGCAGGATCTGACATTGTCCCTGGAAAGGGTTGGAAATGAAGAAGTTCAAGCTATGACTTTGTAGCTGTTTGAGGTGAAAAAAAAAGTATTAAATTTGCATTAAAAAAATAAACCTTCTATTTCGTGCCAGTTATCTTCTATTTGCTTCTCCAGATCCTCTCTCCCCACTTCTCCACCTTGCTTTCTGCCCCAGAAAGCTGACCTGCATGGCTTACGTGGGAACCCTTACCATCTGGTTTGGCCAGTGGGAAGCCCCAGCAGTCGGGGAGGAAAGTGAGGTTGGGGTACTGACTCTTTGCTTGCAGGGATCACCTTAGGCTGACTGTATGTTCCGACCACATGTTTTAAGTTTTGGACAAGGAACTCATGACAGCCTTTCTTATGTGACTCTTTGCATCCTGATACTGGCAATTGCTTCTTCCTCTCTGCTGTAGCTCGCCCTGGGTACCACGGTGTCTCTTGTAATTCTTCCACACCTATGCAAATAAACCTGGTTTGACTTCACTAATTTGAGTGTGCCATCTGTTTTTTGTTGAGATCTCAAGTGATCCATATTTATTTTGGAAATGAAAATATTAAACATGAACAATGCAAAGCTAATGCACACTGATGCTGCTACATGAAATGCTATCTTTCCGGACGGACAGAAGAATAGAGTCCATGTAAGTTGTGCCCAGTGAAAGTGAATTAAAAAGTCAAACCAGGAAAGGAAATGCTTAGAGAGAGGGCTTCCCTGGTTTTATTCAAGCAAATCTTCCTGTCACACAACCCCAGGGGTGCCATTCACAGGATGATTCAGGCTAACTTTAGGAATGTTTGTCAACCAGAACCATTTCTGCTTAGTAAGAAGAGAATGAGAGCAAATCAAGCAATTTTACTTGGGTCAAATTAGGTTAAAATTGGTGCTGAGAAAAGCCACCAAAAAAAAAAAAAAAAAAAAAAAAAAGAAATTCCCAAACTAGTTAGCTTCTTTTGGCCTTGGAATTCGCTCCTTTGGTTCCAAAGTCCTAAGTTAACACAGACCAAGAGTTGTATATCAGAGTAAAGACGAAGAGTTAACTTTGGTTTGGAGGTTTTGGTTTAGGTTAAAATATATAGTGGCCGCTAAGATTTTTATGTGATTACCAGTTGGCAAAACTCTCAGCTTCCTTAGAGTTGTCATACTGAATCCTTGTCCATTTCTTTGATCAGGGCTGGGAGTGTCCCCTCCCGCACCCCAAGTTTGGGAAGTAGGTTGATCATCATGATTTCCCATTCCTTAAGATTGCCTCTGGTCCTACTTGATCCTTGTAACAGTTCGTATTTCCAAGAGATGTTTTGAACTCCTCTCTGATGCCTGCCCTTGTCAACGTCCTCTCTTTTTCACGCCATGCTTCCCAGAACTTGCTTCTCATCCTGTGAACAGGGCTGCGCCTCTGTTTCCGCTTGGCTTTCTCTGAAGAGCAGCTGTAGCAGCGTGGAGCTAAAAATAACAGCATCTTGAGAGACTAGAAGGGGTATGGGTGGGGGGGAGCAGAGAGCGTGTTCATTAGGGCTTTTAAATTTCTGAATGCCCCTTTGGAATCATTAACGCGCTTGGCTAAGAACATCTCTGGCAACTCAGAGGGAGAGAGGTGTTCCTGTGTTGTACTCTGTGTGTGTTATGAGTGTTTATGTTAATAAGGAGGGAAAAAACACTTGCCCATGCTGCTGATGAGCTGAACTCCATGCTGTGAGCAAATAGAACAAAATGTTAATTCTGAGTAAGTCAGCTGTCTGAGAGCCCCTGTTCTGACCACCTGCCCTTTTACCTCAATGGCCACTAATTAGCCAGCGCTCTTACTATTTAGGGGCATGCTGTATACACAAGGTAAGCCAAAAGTTGCATAGTGACACCTCACTATTCTTACAAATTGGAAGTGATAGCTAATGAGACGTAACAGGAAACATCAGCTGTGTAATATTTATTTCAGGGGTACAGATTTCAAGACTCGCTGTAACAAAAAATGCCTAACAGGCAGGTATTCCTCAGCCCTGCCTCCATGGATAACCATCCATTGTTATTCATATATTCGGTATTCATGTATTCAGCTGAAAGAGGAATAGATTCTATGTTTTTTAAACTTTTTTTTTTTTAAAGAAACAGTCAAATGGAGAAGTACATTTGTGTACAATAGCATGTAGAGGTGATAAATGTCATAGTCAGAGTGTGTTTGGAGTTACTGTTACTCGGAGAAGGCACAGTTTAGCTTGGTGGGAAGAGGGGCAAGGGCCAGGGAAGGCTTCTGGAAGAAATGTGGCAGTTGAGATGGAGTTGGATCGGGATGGGCCTTCTAGGCAGAGCAAACAGCATGTGCAAAGGTAGATAGACTGGGAGATAGACTGCATTTGTATCCTGTTTGGGGTTTATCCAGAATGGTGGAGAGTGCTGTCTTTTGGGGACAGGATCCTGAGGAGCTACTACATTATTTCAATGCTTATAAATAATTGATAAGCCGACACCCATGTCAATAAACCTTAGTATAAAAGCAGAGTCTTTGAGAATAAAACAGTTGTGTAAATATTTCCTGAATATCAATGACAGATGCTGTGGTTTTGATATTTTAGACAAGCTATAGATTGCAGGCATTTCAGTTCATACTGACACAGATACTTTCTAGAACCTGGGAATATAAATACTCCATAGCAGGCCACATATGTGAACAGAACACAAACTATCTGGAAAATTCCATTACAGCACAGAGGCATACAGAAGCATGTTGTGGGAGGCTTACACACATGTTCACTATAGGTGTGCCAGCAAGGCCGCTAAATTAATTTCAAAGAGTTTATTCTCTTGTTAAGGTTAAACACCTCTAGCATCTTGTTCATGTCATTCGTCACATAGTAAACCTTATTTAAGAGTGGCAGAAAGAAAAATTGTAGCTTAGAGCAGGTGATAGAAATCAAAAGGAACTAATTTCACACTAATGGATTCTATATTCCACACTGGAGAACGTTTAAGAGGGATCTTTAAAATGTTGCCTTGCTGTTACTTTCTCAAAGCTAGGAATCATTAGTAGATTGTGCCGATTTTCCCTTTCCCCCCCGCAGGACATCTACAATGGTCTGGACTCATCACGAATGCTCATTAAGCAACTGTCAAGGCATATTGGATTATTGACTTGGAAGGCAACGAGGCATGGGCAGAGCCCCTGTTGGCAAGCCCAGGGTTGCTGCTCAGGAGGGTGGCTTGCTGACCAGGAACACCTCTGCTTTCTCTCTCTGTTTTAGAGTTTGGTCCTGCTCTAAGAAGACATTTGTCCCTCCATCAAAATTTGTGTACATTTCACTTTTTCTGGGACTTGGGATCAAGAACAGAATTCAGGCTAGATTTGAATGTGTGTAGATTTGCATCCTTGGTTTTCATGCTATCCTGGATTACAGTCCTCCCGCCCCTCCACCTCTTAGGCAGTGAGCACGATTGCTTCTGTGCTACACAACATTTGGGTAATTCCTCCCAGGTTCTGTCTGTGCTTTTTGGAGGCAGTAAGGCTAGAGGAGATGGAGGTTGTTTGTCTAGCTTGCACTAACGAAAGCAGGAGGCTATACCGCTTAACATTTATAAAACACTCACATCATTAATTCATCCACTCATCTGAAAGACAGTTATTGATCACATGTTGTGCCAGGCTGCTAGGAGCAGCCACACTAACTAAAATGGCACCCCACCCATCACCAAACCAAGTCTGGAGACTGCCCTAAAAATCACAGGAGTAAGTTTTGCAGCACTGGGACTGAAAGCCATGCCTTCTGATGCCAGACGCTGTGCTGTTTCTACCCTTCACTGTACCCCTGCGAGTGGCTGTGGACCAGCCCCGGGCAGGTCCTGCATCTGGAGGTGATCTTCAGTCTGTCTTAGCTACACAACTGCTCTTCTGGAAACTTCCCTGCCATATTCAAGTTCCTTTTTTTTTTTTTTTTTTTTCATCTGCTCAAAGAGGACATGGGGTAAGGAAACGAGTGGGCAGGTGCCTCAAAGTATGATTTTTTTACAATGTTTGGTCCAGGAATCAGGGTTTAACAAATCAGGGTGGAGATTTCAAACATTATAAAAAAGGAGTGAAAAATTCCTTTGTAAATGGTAATGAAATATGAGTCGTCAGTCTGTATTTGATGTCCAACAAGGGGAGATCTGAGGTGGCCCTCAGTGTGAGTGTAGGCAGCAAGAAAAGGGAACGTGGGAGTGTAGTGGGGTGTATCTCTTGTTCATGCTGAGTACAAGGGTGTAGATTAGTCAGGGGCAAGAACCAAATTAGGGCGTTGAAGTTGTACTTTTTAACACCTTATTCCGAGGACTACAAATCAAAGGGGGAAAATGAGGAAAGGAGTCATAAAATGAATTACTGATTAGAAATTGTCCTCAAGGCTTGCTTACTGCCTGATGCTTTCCAGAAAATTATTCCTTTCTGATGTTTTGAGTAATGATCTGCCATGATTAATATTTGGAATATGCAAACATGCATTATTTTTAGACACATGGTCAATGCAGTGAGTTGGATTTCTGGGTAATCAGCAGTGGATTCTTCCGAGTAGCATCAGAGGAGGCAGACGGATGCCTTTCAGGCCTAATGCAATTGACTCAATTCTGAAATCTGCCCCACAACCCCAGGTGCTAGGTCAAGGCACACATCCAGGGTGATCAATTAAGAGCTATTGTGGAAAAGGCATCCATCCAGTTTGCTCTTTGTTCTCATGTTATGCCTCCGTGAAGGTCAAAATAGATGATGCGGTAATGAAAAAATAAGCTAGTTTACTTACCCATGGCCAAGTGACTTGCTTACCTCAATGCTTCTCATAATTCTGTGGTAATTACTCAAAGGAAATGAATGACTCCAGGAAACGCAGGGATACGCTTGTGTCTATGTGACGATCCCAGATGGTGTCCAAGCATGTGGCAGGCTGCCCAGCGGAGTTTCTCATCTGAGATGTAGCAGGCTCAGCAAGAGCCGTTCACAGGAAGATGCTCAGAGGAGGGGCTGGGCCCGAGTCAGAGGAAGAGGCTGAGCTCTCAGATCAAAAAGGGAAGGGAAATGGGGCCGAGGGGGTGGTGCTGCCTCCAGAGCTTTCCCCCACAGATGGCAGGGATCCAGACATACTGGCAGAGGGTCTTTCCTGAGGTGAAAGGACACCGTGTCAGGAAACTTCATGTCCCCTCAAACATGTTAGTTCTTGCCAAGAATCGAGTATCTTCCTTGTTCCAAAAGCTGGTGGTAATGTATCCTAGAAAGGTGGATCTAGGAGAGGGAGTGATGGAAACAGCACGGGCTGCTGCAGTGCCGTGGGAGAGGCAGGGCCTGCTTTGCCTGGACTGCTCAGGTGTGAGCAGAGAAAACCTTTCAACTCCTTCCCAGAGACCATTTCATCGTATTGTCCTCTCCAGAAGACTTGAAAATCCTCCACATTATAAAGGGGATACGGTTTTAGTGATGGTTTCAGGCACTGTGGAAGACAGTGTAGGTATTTTTTAACGAATAGAAGAGAAAATGTTTCCCTTGCAATCATGCAATAACCAACAGCTAATTGTGAAGCTCCTACTACGTGCAGGCATAGGCCGAGAGGCAGGGATAGACCTGGTGGGGCAGAAACAGACTGATGGGGGCGCGGGTGGTGCCTGGGTGGCTCAGTTAAGTGACTTCGGCTCAGGTCATGATCTCACCGTGCATGAGTTTGAGTCCCGCATCGGGCTCTGTGCTGACAGCTCAGAGCCTGGAGCCTGTTTCAGATTCTCTGTTTCCCTCCCTCTCTCTACCCCTCCCCTGCTGGTGCTCTCTCTCTCTCTCTTATAAATAAATAAACATTAAAAAAATGTAATAAAAAAGAAATGGGCTGATGGGGGCACTTGAGGAGCTGTCTAGTTGGGGGACACAGTGGGGATAGAGTTAGACAAACGACTGTAAATTTGCCCCCACCACCAAGTGGTAAAAGATGATACTTTTTACTCAGAGAGTTTATTGCAAAGAAGTTTGATCTAGTCAGGAAGGGCAGCACTCCTTGGGCTGAGATCGGGAGGAGAAGCAGGGAGAGGATGTGAGCACTGTGGTGGGGTGGGGACAGCAGGGGTGCAGGCCTGGGATGGGAGGGTCTGGGAAGGCAAGGTCTGTGAGAGCACAGCACATAGAGAGGGCGCAAGGGAACGTGGTGAGAGGAGCCCCTGGCGGAGATGGAGGGGGGCTGGGCCATGGGGCTTTGTGGACCCTGGAGAGTTGTGACTGTACCTGCAGGGCAGTTGGGGAGCTGAGAGAGGCTTTTAAGACGTGGAGAGTGATGTTTTAAAATAACAGCACTCTGCCTGCCGTTTGTAGACTGGATTTAATGGGGCAAGTGGGGAAGCAGGGAGGTCAGTGCCGGATTTCAGAGCTACTTAGTGACAAAAACCAGTCAGATTCGTGATGGGCTGAGTGTGGGGTCAAGGGGAGGGAGCTGTCCCACGGTCCTGGGCCTGCATTCTCTTAGTAGCTTAGAGTCCTATCAGCCTTCTTGCCCTTTCATGAGCCTCGTGTGTGTGTGTGTGTGTGTGTGTGTGTGTGTGTGTGTGAGCGCGTGCACGTGCTCACTGGAAGACCCTGTGAGGGAGACTACACACCCACATCTCTGATGCCCCACTTTCCCCCTTGGAGGCTGGGGCTTGTGGGGAAACTCTTTCCACCTGTGTTCGCCTTTGTTTGGGGGAATCTGATAATAAGTAATAAGCAGCACTCCTGCTCTCTCCCCACCCAAGATAAAAAGAAAAATGGAAGCCTCATTAAACACTGACATTCCCCAGCTTCCTGTCATCGCCCCCAGTTTTGGAAGATGGGGAGACTTTGTTAGCTCCAAGCAGGTGGTTACTGCTGCTGTGACTTCTGGGCAGGGCGTCCGGCCAAAAAATTGTGGGCCCAACCAGAGGCTGAACAAAGTCAGGAAACCACCCTCCAGTGTTCTCCGGTGGCAGCGAAATGGAATGATTTAAGAAGCACTCACAGTTTGGTTGAAGCCAGACCCTAATTTCTTAAAAGCTCAGATGCACTCATATCTTCCCAGTGGATGTGAGAAATAAAGGTGGAAAAATTCATTCTCGTCTCCTGGGGATGGTGGGATTGGTGTGTTTGCATCAAACACATCAGGCTGTCGCCCACATTAGCAGGACCTTCCAACCCCAGTCTTTCAGGGTGGATAGTCTCCTTTGAAAATGTCTACTCCTCTATCTGCTTCTGGCACTACTCTCTCTTTAAACCCAGTACCTATCAGTTAATTGTTTAAGAGGCGATCATAATTATTGTAAAAGGGGTAACATTGTACTTGTTCTTGTTTCTGAGTGCTTACTCTGTGACAACACTACACTGTGCATGCTTCCCATGTTATTTCATTCAACCTTTGTATGAACTCTGAAAAGCAGAAACTGTGAGTCTGTTTGTGAGATGAGAAGACGGAGGCTATAGAAATTAGGTAACTTGCAGAATGTAGATCAGATATTGAATGGCAGAGGTGGAGATAAGCAAGACCCACACCCTTGTACTTGATAGTGAGCAAGGCATAAGTCATGGAAAGTTGGTTGGTGAACCCCAATCAGTACTCAAGGCAATCACCATTTAATGACCACCTGCTGGGTGCAAGGTGCCGGGCTCAAGTCTGAGGAACGCAAGTTGGAGAAGCTGAGTTTCTCCTTTCACAGGGCTTAAAGTCTGTTGGGAAGTTGAACCTAGAAATCCACATAACACAAGACATGCTATAGTAGGTGCTAAAGTGGAGGTCAAGCAGATGTTAAGGGAACACTGAGGTGACAGGCAAAGTCTGATGGGGTGGGGGTTGGGAGGCGGGGGAGACTAGGAAAAGTTTAGGAGAGTTGCTATCTTTTCAAGTGCAGATTAAAAGACCACCAAGCATTTGACAAGAAGTGGAGACTGCTGGGGGAGGTCATGGAGAGGACATGACCTCCAGCTGACCCTGGGGCTGGGAAGGGCACCTGGAGGCTCCTCCCCACCCCCTGTTAATGGGATGTACATTCTGCCAATTATTCACAAGTGGGAGCCATTTCAAGGACACGGCCTTGAGAGAATAATGGGTTGTTGAGACCCAGTTAAAGCCTATATAAACTTCAAAGATGCTGTGTGGCAGGTGTGGAGATGTATGCCTCTTGTGTCTGCCAGAGACAAGCCTGAGAAGTTAGTTCCCTTTGCTTTTTCAAACTACCACCTACCATTCTGGAGTGGCCTGCCACTTTCTTCAGTCTCTCCTTGCCCTCGGTGTACGGGGACCAGTCTGCGAACCCACAGAGACAGAAAGGATATTCCACATGGACAGAGCATCTTGATCAAAGGCCCTGAGGTGAGAGGGTGCTAGGTGGGTGTGTTGGTGCTCAAAGACTAGCCATGGAGGCAGCATAGGCTTTAAGGACGAAGGAGGAGGGGAGTCTGGAGGGAGGCCAGGCTGGGGGTGAGAGTGACCTCTTGTGCTTGCCAAGGGGTTTATATGGAATGGAAGCCATGGAAGATTTTTCAAGGAGAGAGGGGACGTGGTCCTATTGTTTCTGTGGGAAAGCAAAGTACCTATGGTTTGTTGGCTGGTGCTCTGTGAGGTACTAGATTAAACTACACAAAATGGCTGACATTTGACCGTCTTGACCTACAAGAATGATCATTTCATATGGTTTGACCTAATACGTTTTGGGGTTTTTCTTCTGGTTCTGGAAAAGCCTTTGTTTATGGTGTATGGTTATACAATTGGGGTTTCTTGGCTTTTGGAGGTCCTCAGAAGTACTGGTGGGGTTGAATGAGTATTTAGAATATCTTAGTTTACCCAATAAGGTGAGGAAGTTAAATGATATTTTAGGCTTGCACTTGATAACTCAGGACAGTAACCCTAGCTGCTTCATGGAGATCAGAGGCACTTATTAGTTGAGGAAATCAGAAATGTCTAGTATCTCTGGGAAAGGGGGTGGTTAGGGAATGAAGATTAAAGAAGGTCCTTGATGGGTAAGTACTGATTGCTGTAGACTGCCACTAAGAGCTAGCATGAATGTAGACACGCCCTGTTCCTAAGCTACCTTGGATGTCCTGGGACTGGTGCTTCCATTTTTTTATCCATCAAATGTTTTCTGAGCGTCTAAATGTTTCATAAGCCGATCCAGGCACTAGACTGAAAACCGATATATTTTGGGGTGCCTGGGTGGCTAAGTTGGTTAAGCGGCTGATTTCAGCTCAGGTCCTGATCTTGCATTCGGTTCGGTTCGTGAGTTTGAGCTCCGCATCGGGCTCTGTGCTGACAGCTCAGAAGGTGGAGCCTGCTTGAGATTCTGTGTCTCCCCCTCTCTCTCTCCTCCCCCCTCCCCCGCTCTCACTCTGTCTTTCTCTCAAAAATAAACACTAAAAAAACAAAACAAGAAAAGAGACCTATTTGTGTATCTGGTTCTTAGATTTGGGGCAAAAGTAGAATGAATAGCAGCTGATTAAACTCGTTCAGAAGATTATCTAGTGTCAACCCTTTTCAAGAATGTGGCAGAGTAGTGGTCTGTGTGGAGACAGGGTGGGGTGGCGGAGAGTGTAATGTTTGCTGGGGGCCTACTTAGTGGTAGACACTGGGCTTTTGGCTGATTATCTTATTTGAATTCTTCCCAGCTCTGGACAGACGAGGTGTTACCTCTTTTAACAGATGGGAAGACTGATACTCCGAGAAATTGAGAAAATTGTCGGGGGTCACCCAGCCAGAAGGTGTTAAGCCAGGGTTAAGCTCAGATCTGTTGGTCTTCAAAGCCTGAGTGCTTTCCACCAGCATCCCAATGTATGAAGCGATTTTAGATTTTGCATGACAAACCTGGGGGATCAAACTCTTATTTGTCCAGGGGCTTGTTTTCTCTTCAGCCACAATAGAACCAGAATAGTGTAATCCTAACCATTTGTCGACAATGGCCTTGCAGGCTGTAGAGACAGAATTAGAGTGTCAGGGCCAGGCGGCTGACATCTGCAGAAGGCATGAAAACAACATTTCCAACCCAAAGTAATGATGCAGCAGCGTTTCAGTGAGTCAGATGCCACAAGGATTGCTATGTTATGAGAAAGTACAAAGATGTTGCTTAGAACCAGCAAGCGTTGGAGACTTGGTCCCAATTTTGATAAATTTGTAGAAGTTGCAACTCGGAGGTCGTGCTATTAATTTGGGTGACATGATTACCATCACCTTGGCTTCTCTGTCCCAAATGTGTGAAAACAACAGCCACAGAAAAGTTGATAGGGCTTAAAGCTCATGTCACACGATGTTTTGAGATCTATCGTCAGGAAACCGGAGTAAAATAAGCCAAGAATTCCATTTTCTAAGTTTTCAAAATGACTCTCTGCAGACTTGAGTAAAAAGAACTTCTCCCAACTTACCCTGAACAGGTTTTTGTTCTTCTTAAAAGTTCTTGAATTTTCACCAGAGTTTGGTGTGAAGAAAACCAGCAACTCCTTCGTTGGTTTGGTGCCAGGGGTATAGAGCATACAGAACTGATTTTCTTCTCATTTAAAAGATGTACGAATGCTGGAGCTGCTCTGGCATTTATTATGGATATATAAAAAAAAAAAAAAAGGAGCTAATCACTAATAGGCCTGCTCCTCCCTCCAGGGGAGAAGTCCCTTTTAGGGTGGCTCTGAAACAGGCTGGTCATAATGTCCCATTAGATATGCATTTGCTGGAAGTTGCTGTAACTCCGAAGTTGAAGTCCCATGCCCGCAGCTGGGCCTCCAGGACCTTCTCTCCAAAAGCTTGTGAACAACCTTCCATGTTTTGGGGGTTCTCCTTTCACCCCAGATTCAGGAAACAGCCTGCAGCCAAGGCCCGACTGCCAGGCTCTCTTCCTTCCTCTTGCGCGAGAAGCACCATTAATAGTCCTGTCAGTCTTGATTAATTCTGTGCACAATGATCAAGAGAGTGTTTTGACTTTGGGGCAAATCAAACCACAGTGGACCATGCGACACTGACATGAGGGATAAACATTTATTAAAAGAGAAAAACCCAGAGCCTGGGGCTGGTGGGGATTGCATGGAACTAAAAGCATGTAAACAGTTTCAAGTAGAGATTTCAAAAAAAGAAAAAAAAGCTACTTTCAGGTTATTCTATTCTAGTTTTTGAATGGTTTCAATAATCTAAGTTAGCAAAAAGAATGTATCCATTTGGTTTTTGTGTGAACAAGTATAGGCCATTAATGCACTGACTGGCAGCCGGTGCAGGGAAAAAAGTCGCTTTTACTCTTTTACAACATGAACCTATTTTGATTTAGTGCTGAAATGGCGGGCCATTTGTAAGAATATAACTAATTTCAAGGAAAATGGCAAAGAACATTGTTCTCAAAGGCATTTAATAGGCCCTTAAACTTTGACTTAGGAAAAAAAAGGTGCTTGGATATATCCATACCAAGGATGCAGTCAAGTGTGACAATTCTGAGACTGGGAAAACATTGTCCCTCTGATTTCAGTCAGAATTCTTTTTTTGTGATACCGCTGGCCTAGAATGGGAATCTTCTATAAATATTTATATATACAAATAAATATATTTATATACCTTGTGTATGTAACATGCAACTTATCATAGGATTCTGGGTTGATTTAATGTTAGGTGAGGTAGGAAAGATGGGCCTTTTCCAATTTTAGGAAAGGAGGAAAACGGGACCCAGAGAAGTTAAAAGATTTGCTTCTGGTCATGCAGTTAGTAAAAAGAAATGCTTGTCATGAACCCCAGGCACACTGACACCAAGTGACTCTTGTCTTCAGGTAATGGGAGTGGGGGCCCCCATTAGCAAGCACAGTGATCACTTCTTAACCCACACCCGCACCACCCTTCCAGGATGCCACCCCTGCCCTTTTAGCAAGCTGTGTGGAAGGAGGCCGCTCCTTGAACAGCGCTTTTCTGCTCACACATGGCCTTCCCCTCCAGTCCTTCTGTCAGGTCGGTGGTTCAAGGTCTGAAAGACGCACCAAGTCGGCAACTGACGTGGGAATTGACTGTCCGCTTAGCGGTGGCATCCTAGAGACACGGAAGAGGGGGAGGTAACTGGAGGACACGATGTTAAACTTCCCTTCTGGTTGCATACAGTGAAGTTAAACATCAGAAACGCCTTCTCCCTTAAGGTTTTGTACAATAATTGCTTGTACCACAGTGGTTGGATTCTGTCCCTCTGTTCATCCATTCACCCATTCCTCCCCTTGATGGAGCACCAGTGTCTTGGCAGTCGCCGAGCTGGTGAGAGGGCAGTTGCTTACCTTGCCCTCAGGTTGTGCACGGTCCTCCGGGGATAGGGATGGGAGAAAAAGAACAAGTTCTGGTTAGGAGGTGGTAGGTGGCTAAAACCTGGTGACTCACAGAAAGCCACACATCTCTTATCCCTTGCCCTATGATGTGCTTTGAACATGACAGCACCACGTGATGGTTTTGCCTCCTCCTCACTGTCCTGTTTTCCTCCAGCGTTTGTGGAAGCCTCCAGAGGTGTCTCATGTGGGTGTCACCAACCAGCCTGGTTGGCTTTCACATGGCATCTGCTGTTCCTACCCTCTTCTCCGTAGCCTGCCTTTTCTGAGTCCTGTCCTGTCCCACCAGAAACCGGTGCAGATGTGCTAGCTCAGGAGGTGAGAGCTGGGGAGAGTTCCTCTCTCCTCTTTGCATTGCCCTGTGTTGGAGGGCCTCCAGTGGTTTGCAGAGTCTTTAGTGAAACTGAAGCCTGCGAGTCCCACAGCCTGCCGGAACCCCTGTGGGCAGTCAGGGGCACACTGAGCTGAGCAGGTGCTGTGCCAGCATGGAGTTCAGGAAGAGGGCACTGGACCGGACCCTACAACCACTCTTCCCCTCTTTCGCGGGGAAGGCTCTGAGGGTGCCCGGCCCCGCACACATTCTCTTCAAAGATGAGGCTTGAAACCCTGTTAACAAGGAACAAGACTAGTTTTCTTTCTATGTTTAGAGCTAAAAGACCTGATGCAATTATGTTGGCCGAATTAATGGAAAGGACAGCACTTACTCATCCTGAAGCATCCTCAGTGGAGGAGCAAAATGATGTAAGATGATGCCCTAGTGTGACAGGCAGATGGGGTTAAGAAAGCAGGAAGGCACTGGAGGTCTGAAGTAAAGAGGATATGCAGAAGGATACGCAAGAGAGACCGTGGAGGAAAGCAGACGGGTAGTAAAGATCACCCCATTTGACTGTGGTGAACCCTGGTTTCCTTGTCAGTTGGGTATTGGTAAGTATCAGCTGTGCCCAGAGGGTTATGTTTAGGTGGCAGGATAGTGCCTACCCTGCAACCTATAATTTAAAAAGCGAGGATTTTTTTAAAGCAGAGATTATCTGCTTATGTAGGAGGCATCTGATGCCCAAAAATGGGATAGCTGGTGTAACCTAGGAAAGCGTTCCATTTAACGTTTAATGCACATTTATTGAGGACTTGATTATGTTTCAAGGCATAGTGCTGAACATTCAGCTTGTAAATAGAAGATCACAGGCCTATCTAATTATGTAAGGCTGACTTTCAAAGCGCATAAACCAAAACCATACCTAGAAAGCCCCAGTATGCTTTGCACGTTGACATAGAACTCACGACAAATTTTGTGCCGCTGCTAATAGACCTAGGGAAGGGGAAGAAGGTTTTATGGCTTTGTTTTTGTTTTGCGATTTATCAAAATTTGAGTATACATGTTTTATTTTGTAATGTCAGGCCTTATGGAATATTATAATACTCACGAATTAATCTGAAAGCAGGCACTCTTGAGGCAGGCTTGTGTCCTGGGAAAGCATTGGCCTGTGTCTGGGAGCTCACTCTATTACAACGTTTAGAGATCTGGGGCCTGTGTCTGGGAGCTCACTCTATTACAACGTTTATTTACTTGGGCAAGTCCTCAACAATACTCCTTCTTCTGATACCTGGATTCCCCATCTACAAAGTTTGAAATTAGACATGAGCTTCATGAGCTCCTTTCCAGGAGGTTTTAAAATTCTTTGTGGCACTGACACATTGGCCTATTTAAGACCGTGTGTTCATTTATTCCTTCACTTCTCAGTTTTTTAGGGACCACGATGTGTAATATACAGTGGCATTGGGTATATAGTGATAAAGAGACTTGTCTACCTCTCCCTCTCATATGTAAATAAGTCAACAAACAAGTCAACATCAAAATAAATAAGCACGTAGGGCAGCTGGGTGGCTCAGTTGGTTAAGCTTCCGACTCTTGATTTTGGCTCAGGTCATGATCTCACAGTTTGTGGGATTGAGCTCCGCATCCAGCTCCACGCTGACAAGATGGAGTCCTTTTGGGATTCTCTCTCTCTCCCTCTCCCTGCCCCCACCCCACTCATTCTCCCTCTGCCACCCCCCCCCCCCCGCTTCAAAATACCTTTAAAAAAAGTTATGCAAATAAATATGCCCAACTCATGCTATGAAGTAAACATGTAGGATGATGAGATTAAGGATAATTGTGGAAAGCAGTCCTTCAGAAAAAGAAGTCAGGGATGTATTGTCCTGATTGTGAGATATAAATGATGACACAATATCGTAAAGAGATTTGCTTTAACAAAAAAGGCTGGTTTAAAATTGTGTGCACATACTTTAGTTCTTCAGGTCTCCTGGGAAAAACAGTCTTGTCTGCCTCTCTCTTATTTCCCCTTCTCCATGGAGGACAGCTGCTTTTCTACTCCAAGACAGATGTGTTGGCCCTTGTTTGTGTTTATGGTACTTGGGGTATGATAGCTTTCTTTTTTTCTCCTACCCTGGACACAGATAAATCTTTCCCATCCTTCTAATACAGATTTACCTTCAGTTGGATTAAAGCAATATTCACTACTTAAGACTTTGCAAACACTATTCATGGCTGGGCTGCGATTACTCATAATCACATTTTCTTATCCTATACAATCTTCTGCTTTTCCTGAAATTAACAATAACTTTGCTTTTTGAGTGAAGTATATTTCCCATGTATGTATCCTTTTTTTTTTTGAAGTTTATTTAATTACTCTGAGAGCAAAAGAGTGTGTGCATGCATGCGTTGGGGAGGTGCAAAGAGAGAGGGAGAGAGCGAATCCTAAGCAGGCCTTGGACTGGCAGCACAGAGCCCGATGTGGGGCTTGACCTTACAACTATGAGATCATGACCTGAGCTGAAACTGAGAGTCCGTTAACTGACTGAGCCACCCAGGCGCCCTCTATTCAATCTCAAGTACTTCTTTATCAAAATATCCTCTCAAAATATCCATTCACATTCTCAAAGAAGGCTCTCCTGAATTCTTCTGAGCTACACCCTTTGGGGTCGGCCTCTGTGCCTCCAGCCCAGCTCTCACCACTTCCGCCCTCCCTTGTTGGACTGGTTTCCTCCATCCCATATCTTTCCCTGTGTGGTTTTATCCCTCCTTTTCCTGGGGTATATCTTCCAATAGTTTCCTGGAAAAGGGATCAGGGGAAATAAAGCTACCTGCCCAAACAGATCTTTATTGTGTCTTCCCGCTTGCTTGATAATCTGGCAGTATGGATTTCTACATCAGAAATCATTTCAGATTTGGGAAGGCATTGTTGTGTCATTTCTATCTTCGAGTGTTGCTGTTGAACCATCCAGAGTTATTTTGATTCTTTGTCCTTTATATATAGCTGATTTTTTATTTTCTTTTTGGAAGCTTTTAAGATCATCTCCTTGGCCCTAGTAAACTGAGATCTCATACCGCATGTGGCATGGTGTGAACCTATTTCTATCCATTGTGTTGGGCATGCTGTGGGCCCTTTCAGTCTGAGCATTCCTGTCCTTCTGCCTGGAAAGTTTTCTTAAATTATTTTATGGTTGATTTCCGTCCCTCTGTTTTATGTTTTCTCTTCTCTCTTTTTAGAAGTCCTCTAATTGAAATGTAAGGCTTCTTGAACTGTTGAACATTCTTATTGTTTTTTCTCCTATTTAGCATCCAGTCGTCCTTTTAGCTTTCTGGGAGATGCCCTCAATGTTATCAAATTTTTTTTATTGACTTCTTATTTTCTCCTATCCTGTTTTTAATTTACAGATCTCATTTTTTGTTCTCTAGATGTTCCTTTAAAAAAAAAAAGGCATTCTCTTCTTTCTCTTCATTTTCTCTTATATCTATAGAGCCGCTAGTAAGAGTGTTCTGTTTTCTTCTCTCTACATAGTTGTTTCTTCAAACAGTCTCTCCCTGCCGCCTTTCCTCTCTTTCTTATTAGTCTTTCATTAAGTAGGTGGTAAGGTTTTTTTTTGTTTGTTTGTTTGTTTTTTTTTGTCTGCTCACATTTAAGAGTGGATGACCTAAAAGCTGATTGGAAACTTGGAGCTTGCGGATGGGGCCTGTTAACTCCAAGCAGATCACACCAAAGGTGATCTGGCTGGGATATTTTTGCGGGAGACTCCTGATGTCAGTCACTTTAGGTCTTTCCTCTGGACTGGTCACATTCCCTGGTAAGTTTTTCCAAACTCTTTCTGGAGAGTGCAGGCCGGAGAAAGAGGGCTGGGAGGTCTAAGCATACATCAGGCCTGACTTCATTTTTCCTCTGTTTTCAGTATCCTACCACTACCCTCAACTGTGCCTGGTGCTCCCATATCCCTTTATTCTTCCTAGAGCTAAACTTCCCACTGGGACCAGGTGGGAGGGACAAGAGCTGCCCAGTCACAGAGCGTAGGGGATGGACTTCTTATAGCTTTGGACAATGTTCCTTACTTTATACCCCATTCATCCCACTCTCTAAGGTATCTGGTGCCACCATTTTATGAGCCATTTTTTAGGATTCTGTAAATGAGGTTGTCTCTTGGCCTTCCCTTGCTAGCGTAGGAAACCTCTTTCTCAAAACTGCTGACCCTTTTCACCTTCCATTGCTTCCTAGCTTCCAGAATCTTATTATGGTGCCTTCCTTTTCTTCTTGCCCTATCTTTTTGAGTGTGTCTTTTTGAAATCCCTTTCCTATGGATTTAGTGAGGTTTGGGAGAGAATAAAATTCATTGTATGTTTTAAGCTGCCACCTTTACCTGTATGTCCCCACGTGAGGGCTTCAAGGCAAGGAATGGATGTAACAGTAGTTGAGTTCTGTTTTAAGATGATCACTGGGGTGCCTCGGTGTCTCAGTTGGTTAAGTGTCTGACTTCAGCTCAGGTCATGTTCTCACAGTTCATGGATTTGAGCCCCATAACAGGCTCTCTGCTGTCAGCACATAGCCTGCTTTGGGTCCTCTGTTTCCCTCTCTCTTTGCCCTTCTCCCTCCCAGACACCCATTCTCAAAATAAATAAGTAAACATTTATAATGATCACTCCTCTGCTGGGGGGAGAATGCATTGGAGAAGAGCAAGGTGGGGCCCCTTGCTGCAGTCTGTACTAGAAATGACCAGGATGGGCCAAGTAGAGGCAGGACAGATAGAAGGAAATGCAGGGCTCCAAGATGTATTTTTTTTAAATTTTTTTTAACGTTTATTCATTTTTGAGAGACAGAGAGAGAGCATGAGCGGGGAAGGGGCAGAGAGAGAGGGAGACACAGAATCTGAAGCAGGCTCCAGGCTCTGAGCTGTCAGCACAGAGCGCGACACGGGGCTCGGGCTTGAACTCACAGACCGCGAGATCATGACCTGAGCTGAAGTCAGCCGCTCAACCGACTGAGCCACCCAGGCACCCCATCCAAGATGTGTTTTGTATGTACCAACAAAGGACTTGCTGATGGACCCATGGGGGAGTGAGGGAGAGCAGGGCAAGGGTAAGCGCTGTGGGTTTTGATTAAGCAACCCTATGCGTGATGGCGCTACTCACAAAAAAGGGAAAAAGTTGGGGTGAGAAACATTTCACATGAGAGACAAATATTCTATCATTTCATGGCTATTCAGAGGCTTTTGTAGATCTGGACTCCGAAGACTATTGCACAATTGAGAAAACCATTTTTATATGGCTCTTTGTTTTCATGATAAGTTATAGGTGTTGAAATAGCAAAAAGTAAAAAGACTGAGGGTATGTTGGCATGTTGCCAACAGCTACTATAAGTAAATGTTCTTCTTTACTGTTTTTCCCCACGTAATGCATCTTATTACAATAAGATACAGGTTTTAATGTAAGCGTTAATCCAAGACCCTGACTTGAGGAAGCACCCTTACAAATCTTAACATTCCTAAGTATGCTTTTCTCATTTTCATTGTAGTTTTATATATCACTTGACTTGGATTTTTTAGTTTATTTACTTGAGAAAAAAATAACTTGTTGATTCAACAAATGACCAATATTGTGAAGAAACTGGAGTTGCTGTATTTATTTGAAATTCAAAGTAGGTAATTTGGTAATAATTCTGTAATCTATGAGTTACATTATTTTCTGGACAGAGGTAGTGATATATAAACAGTTACAGAGGCCAACACATTAAAAAGAATACTTGTCTTCACCACCCAAAATTCTTTTCTTTACCAATCTGTCTTATCACAAGACTCCTAGTGAATTCTTTAATTCGAAGTTCAGCTTGGCAAATCACTTAAGGGAATGTATAAACGTCATCATGTTTTCATTGATCGTTTTAGAGGGTTACATACTTACAAAGAAATGACGTATTGAGAGCTCTGTTCTCAAGACCTCTGGAGTACCTCTCACTGAAGTCTAGAAAGCTTTAACCACAAGACTCATTTATAGGTTTTAAAATATGTATTCCTTACCAAGGAAAATATTTTTGTTTGTTTGCTTTATAATTAACGAGAAGAATTTGTCCCTAAGGTAGAATATGAATGCATAAATGTAAAGTCAGTTGCTGGAGAAGATGTTGTGAGTGGGAAGGAAAGGAAGGAAGTACGAGATTTCCAAATAATAGATCATAGCTATTTACTCATGCTATCGTATGAGAAATAAAGGAAGGAGGAAAGGAAGGAAGGAAATGATGTCTCGTTCATAATCTAGTTATAAATGCGACGTTACAGTATGTAGAAACCTGTCGATGGTTTTACTTAGACATTAATAGTAAACACAAGTGTCTTGGAACTGTGAGATAGATCACTTGCCTCCTAGGCCCTTTGCTCATCAAAACTGTCACCCCCATCCGTTAAGTGCAAATGTAGATTTGATTTACAGAGGTGGTGAACATATGCAAGGGAAGCTAAAAATAGATAAAATTATTCTGAATTCTGGCAAATGTTAATTTCTCTTTCAACAAGGAAATACTGGTTACTTACTAGTACTTCCATTTTGGATCTCCATGTCCAGGAACCTAGATCTTTTCAGAAGGGCTCTTACTGGCCTCTGTCCTGATGCTTTTGTGTAAGAAGGCCAATGAGTTAGGTTTATTCCTGTAGAAAAAGAAACAAACTTCCCAGCAGGGCCGGCACTCCTCCTACACCTCAGGCTTGGCTAAGAGGGGACTGGCATGACCAAGAATTTCTACAGCTGATGAACAAGCAGAAGCCTGCATGGGAAGAAGGCACAGAATTATTTTTCCTGTCTTTGTGAATGCCCCAGGAGGCAGAAATGCAAGACTGGGTGTTCATTTCAGAGTGAGGCCATAATGTTTTTCCCAAGTGCATAGGAATTTTAGTCTGGGACTATGAATTTTTAAGATAAAATATGACCATAACTAGAGTTTTATAAACCATGAAGGGCAGGGAGAAGGAAGGGGAGAATGAAGGGCGGGTAGTAATCCGTAAATGCTGAAATACCTGAGTCACCATTCTTTTTTGTTTTGTTTTGTTTTTTTTTAAACATTTATTTATTTTTGAGAGAGAGAGAGACAGAACGTGAGCAGGGGAGGAGCAGAGAGAGAGAGAGAGAGAGAGAGAGAGAGAGAGAGAGACACAGATCTGAAGCAGGCTCCAGGCTCTGAGCTGTCAGCACAGAGCCTGAGATCATGACCTGAGCCGAAGTTGGACGCTCAACAGACTGAGCCACCCAGGCGCCCCCTGAGTCACCATTCTAAAAATAAAACCCTAATGTAAAACTTTTTGATTTTTCAGAAAAACACAAAAGCTGTAGAGGAAAGGTTTTCTTTAAATTTTTCCTTTTTTTTCTTTTCTTTTTTCTGGCTTACTTTCTGACTTTCTTGATCTAAGAGGGCTTGAGGATTATTACACCTTGGGGCAGTAATGTCTTCCAGAGGATGGCTGTGCTCTGCGGAAGTCTGAAGTCTCATGGTTCAACTCTTCTATTCATTCGAAATATAATAGTTTGGCACTAAAGTCTGTCAGGCACTGCTTTAGGAACCATTTTGGATACAGTTAGGAGTGAGCAAAGCACGTTAGTATCTTTGCTGTTGTGGAGCATATGTGGGTAATACTAATTCAAACATATAATATATTATGTAGTGGTACGTGCTAAAGAGGAAAATAAAAATCTTTGTGTTGGCAAATTTTGTCTTAAAACAATTTTTTTTCTTTTTTTAATATTCATTTTTGAGAGAACACACACGCTCAAGAGAGAAAATGAGCAGGGGAGGGGCAGAGAGAGAGGGAGACACAGAATCCAAAGTGGGCTCCAGGCTCTGAGCGGTCAGCACAGAGCCCAACGCGGGGCTCAAACTCACGGACCGCAAAATCATGACCTGAGCCAGAGTCAACATTAAGCCAACTGAGCCACCCAGGCTCACTGAGCGAGTTCAACCATAGAGTTGCACCTCTGGCTGCCATTGCTGAACTGAGGGCCTGCCAGCTTAGCTTCTCTGAAGCTCAGGTTCCCAAACCTGGTTGTGTCACCTGCAGAAGATTTGAAGGAACACAGATTCTGAAGTTCCAACCCAGACTGGCTGAATCGTGGGCTCTGGGGACAACATTCAGGCATCTTCCCTTTTTCAGAAAGACCCCCCCGCCCCCAGATGGCTGCAAGTATGAATCGGGTTTGGGGACCACAGGTCTGTGAATGTGGTGGGAACTTCCAACATACAGGTGTCATCACAGCCCTTTAGAGGTGCTCCAGGCATTGCCAGGTGGATGAAAATGCAGAAGAACCCTCAGACTGCACCTTTCCTGATCATATCACACCTGACAGTTTGTACTTACCTAAAATCCTCTCCATGAAAATAGTTTTCAGACATTGCCCTCTCTTAACCTCTGCTCCTGGCACCCTTCTGTGTGTTCACTCACAGCCTCCCTCCACGTAGCCACTCCCTTGCTCTTTCACTGTGGTGTCTGGTCACGGGATAGACCTGCCTGCAAATGGGAATGGTTTATTCTGCAGAATCGTCAATCTACTCCATGATTTTAGGATTCTAGCCTTTATAAGGAGGCATGTAACGACTTCTTAGTTCGTTCCAACATATTATATTTACTGTACCGTGCCAAACTGCTCACCAGTTCCCTGACTGGGGCAAAGACTGAAGCAGCACCTGGTAAAAGGCTGAGTTAAAAGAACATTGTTCTTAAGTGCAGGTGATGACCTGGGGCAGAGCTAGGGCTGTGCTCTTTGTGAGGAGTGCAGGTAGATAGCCATTTGCTGTCTGTAGGATGCTTGGAACAGGAAGCCGACAGGAGCAGCTTGAACAATTGATGGTTTTCAAGCCCTTCAGTGAACGAACAACTTTCTTTGAATTACTTCTAAATAATTTATGTTCCTAGATGATAGGGCAAATTTCAGTCCAATGTGACTGGAATTGGCTCAGATTTTGAATTTTGAATTTTAGAAGTCTAAGTGAGGCTTACTAAATGGACAAAAATAGTCATTTTGCCAGAATTTATATTTTACTGTTCTTAAGAAAGAAAATGGAACTTTTCAGAGTAGTTGCTTTTTTACTACGTAAGCATTTAAAGTTAATTGTAGATTCGTTGGAAATTGCAACAAATGTAAAGGAAAGAATAAAAGGTGCCTGTATTTTTACCTCACAGAAAATGCTTGTTGATGTTTTGAGGAACAGCCTTCTGTTAATACACACACACACACACACACACACACACACACACACACACAGGAACACTCACACATTACACATGTTGTTTTGTAACTTATAGAAACAATGATTTTGCAGCTCAGCCTGCAATGCTTGACCTCCTTCCACTAAGCGGCTGTTTTCTTCTCCCCATTTAATGTCTCAGATCAAATGTCCCCTCCTCAGAGAGACCTTCCCTGACTATTCAGTCTAAAGCTGCCCCCATTCTCCAGTCATCCCCTGCCCCAATACCTCCTCTGTCCCCTTCTTCAGAGTTAGTTTCTTCCTTTCCTGACTCTCTTCTCTATGGGGTGAAGCTGTCTGAGCCAGGGCCCTTTCTGTCCTATCCCACTGTAGTCCCATCTCCTAGAACAACGTCTCCCCTGGAGTATGGGGTTAACAGCCTTTGGTAGAACAAGTAAAGAGATGACAGACTGAGAGAGGGAATAAGTGAGTGAGACTGTTAGCCTGGTGGGCGGGAGGCACAGCAGAGAAGGTGAGCTGCAGATCCTGGTGGGGCAACCATCATGGAGTTCAGAACGCTCTTCTGAGGACAATCCCATCACTCCTGATAGGTCCGGAGGGATCTTCCGGGCTCTGCTTTGGCTGCTAACAAATGACAAGTAGCAAAAAGTGAGAAAAGTGTAAGTCTCAACCCCCGATGAAGGTTTGGTAGAATTCAAATGATCCTACAATTACCTTCGATTCATAACCTTTGAGCTTAATAACCTCATTTTTGGTTACAGGTTTGTCTTTTTCAGATTGATTGTTTAGACTGAACACTTGTGGTTTGTCATCAATTTCCAGGAGTTGACTCTAGAAAAACATGGGTAATTTTTCCAAATGGCATTGCCTTTTGTCATCGATTCGGCTCACTGGCACATTCTTGCCTGTGATCTAAAATTATGAAAAATGAACAATATGTTGCAATGTGAAATTATGCACGAATGCTCAGACTAGAAACTAGCTGACAATGAAGTTCTTATGAAAAATGTCTACAATAACACTTTGCTTTCATGCCACATAGGACCTTGACTTGAGGTAGGCAGAAAAGGAAAGGTTCCTTAAGTTTTAACACTTTGCAGGGGAGGGGTGGAGAGAAAAGAGAGAATGTTGTAACTCCCATTTCAGAAAGATAATGGAAAATCAAGTGTTTTGATCAAATATTAGTGTGGGAATGGCAATAAACCTAAGAGGATTCTATCTACTACTCAGTTCTCTCTAGAGGGTAAAGGCACACCCTCTACTGCCTGTGAAATACATAATGAATTTATACATAAAGGAGCCATTCTGCTACTTTCTTGGCTTTTTTTGTAGTCATTGGGGAAATACTTTTTATTGTCTGTCCTTTCAAGCGTAATGTAAAGATAAAAAGATAAATTTAAAGGGAGTAGTCTGTACTTCCAAATGATCACTAAGAAAATCCATTTTGTTGCTGTTATCACGGGCCTCTCAGCACTCAGCTAGTAGTCAGTGCTGAGTGAAACTGTCAAGTACTTAACCTTGTCCGGTTTCTCTTCCCTCCCAAGCTGGTTTCCTTCCCAGGCTACCATTCCTCCGCGCTGATTGCCACCTCTCTAAACGTCAGCCCAGGCTCTGGGCCAGAGCCTCTGGAATGCTCTTCCACAGGCATTTGCAGTCCTCAGAGAGGCCCTGCTCGGGGCCTCATCTAAGGGCTTCCTTTTGTACTTGCTCTCATTCACAGGCCACCATTTCTTTCATGGCATTTATCATAATTGGCAGTGACTTGATTTGTATTCATTATCCGTCTCCTCCACAGGATGTAGCAAAGCAAGTACATTGCAAAAAGCAAGTACATAAAAACAAGTTCTTGGTCTTGTTCCTCTTTCTTGTCCTCTGTGCTCCAAACTGATGGGGAGCAGGTCTGTACCCCCTTGCTGGGCATTTACTCAGAAAGGGGATGAGTGCCTTTGAAAGGATGGGAGGAAAACAAGTCTTCATGAGCTGGAGAGATTTTTTAAACTCCAATAGCTACAGGAAAAACATCATGAGGGAAACAAGGAAAGAGAATGAGAAACACACACAGACACACAGACACGCAGACACGCAGACACACACACACACATGCAGACACACACACACACATGCAGACACACACACACACACACGCAGACACACACACACACACACGCAGACACACACACACACACACGCAGACACGCAGACGCAGACACACACACGCAGACGCAGACACACACACGCAGACGCAGACACACACACGCAGACGCAGACACACACACGCAGACGCAGACACACACACGCAGACGCAGACACACACACGCAGACGCAGACACACACACGCAGACGCAGACACAGACACACGCAGACACAGACACGCAGACACAGACACATAGATACATGCAGACACACACACATAGATACACGCAGACACACACACAGATACACACACACACTGAGTTTATTTATAACTTAAGTGAGTAATAGCAGGTATAATTCATGGTCTTAAAAATATTTCCTATAATAGACATATTTTATGACTTCATAGTTGTCCAAAATATATTTGCCCAGCTTTGGATTGAACACAAGCTTTGGGGTTAAGGAGCTGCAGTTCAGCAGAAGAAAGGCAATTTCAGTTGTAAAACACTTTGACATATCTGAGAGAGCTAGTGTCCTTTATCTTTGTCTTTTTTTAAAAACTTCTTTCTTCCTCTCTCTCCCTTTTCTCCTTCCTTAATTCCTTTATTATATGACTTAAGTTATATCAAAAAAGTACATGCAAGCAGTGATGCTATTAAAAATAATAGTACAATTTAAAAGTCAAATGGTATTAAAGGAGTTATGTGTTACCTAAGGCAATTTCTTGCCCCAACCTCTCCATTTTTCTAACTCCCTGGTCCCTGAGACAACCACTTTTGACTCTTCAAACTGTTCCTTCCTGAATTTCCAGATCTCCATACTTTTATATAAGATGTGAATACTGTTCTCTTTTGATTAATCCATCTACGACCTAACCTATGTCTAATATGGTAGAGGAGGGCTTAACTCCCTTAGATCACCATCCACTCCACTTCTCTTCCCCTATTATCCTGCTAGAATTCTCCTCCAATTTCTGATTAAATATATATCCACTGCTTACATTATTATCCCTGTGAAAATTTTATCCCCTGACATTTTACTATATGGGTTCTCCAGGGCAGACCCTGATGCCAGGATTCTGGTACAAGCAGTATACTAGGGAGGCACAGGGAACACCAATAGGGGAATAAGGTAGTGACCAAGGAAGGGAAGGGAGTAATAAAGAGTGCATTGTCAAGTGCTTACCACTATAGGTAATTGGAGCTTCATCCATTGGGGTGGTGGGGGGGACTCTGGGAAATGGTGTGGAACTCACCACTCTGTGTCCTCCCACCTGGAGGGTGAGGCAGCTGGGGTATTTATACCAGCTCCTATCAGTCATTTGTGGAAGGCTGCTCCCAAGGACCGTTAATCCCTCAGCACTTCCAGCCTGCTGTGTGCAAATGTTGGCAGTTGGAAGTTGGCCAAGAACACCAACTATATAGTTCATTATGATTATGTTTGCATCTTCTAGTTTTTTCCTGCACTAATAATTGCCTTTCAAAATCTGCTTAATTTTCTTCATACCTGTTATAAACTCCTCCCACAGATTCCAATGGTTTCTCAACACAATGTTGCGCACAATTAAATACCTCTGGTAGTTGGCTCCCTTTTTTCCCCTTGTAGACATCCTGGAGGCCTGTGTTCTCCCCTGTGGACTGCACATTCTCAGGATCTTTTACACAGATGACATCCTGGGACTGCCTGTGCTGTCATGCCAGGAATATGCTGTGCCCTCTGAGTTGGTCCCTTGCTCCCTGGTCTAAGTGTATTTCTTCGTCTTGATTTATTTCTTGTAGGAACACATTGTTAAGAGCATAGTTGGGTTAGAAGGCCATTTGGGGGAGAGTGGCTCCTGAGTCCTGCTGTTCCCATTGTGCCGGTTGCCTCCCTGGCCTCTGCATTGCTTCATTCTAGCACCACCTTCCCACTGTCAGGGACAGTTCCTTCAACAGGATCCTGTGTTGGAGCTCTTCTCTCTCTCTCTCTCTCTCTCTCTCTCTCTCTCTCTCTTTTTTCTCCTAGGTTTTTATTTTTCATAGATTATTCCCTCATGTTTATTCCTTCCAGTGTCTTAGAAAAGGTGCCTGAGGGGGGTGAATGTTTTAACCCTTGAATGTCTCAGATTATCTCTATTTTCCTCTTGATTGAGGGATTACCTGGATAAAGAGTTCTATGTTGGGAATAATTTACCTTCAAGGTTTGGAAGACATTTCTCTGTAGTCTTCTACCTTCCAATGTTGCCATGAAGAAGTATAAAGCAATTCTGATACGTAAACCCTTGTATCTGGCCTGTTGATGTTAATTCTAAACCTCTAGAAGCTTGTAGAATCCCTTCTTTGGCTCCCATATTCTGAAACTTTGATGAAATCACTTGGTGTGGGATGATTTGTATCCTCTGTGCTGTGTGCTCTGTGGGTCAGGTCCTTTTAATCTGGAAACTCGGGTCCTCCATTCTGGGAAAGGTTCTTAAATTATTTTGTTGATTCCCACCCTCCCCCACTATGCTTTCTCTGTTCTCTTTCTGGTGCTTCTGTTATGATGATGGATTTGCTGCTCTGGTCTTCTAATCATTTTATATTTTCTCTCCTACTTTCTATCCCTTTTCAAGATCTTCTTTCTGAAAAACTTTACCTTTCAATCATTAATTTTTTTTTTTTTTCATTTCAGATAGCATGTTTCAAATTTCTGAGAGCTTTTTTTTAGTTTTCTGCAAGTTCACTTTTAGGAGCACCCTGTTAATAGTATTTCATGGCTGCAATATTTTTCTGTTAGCCTTTTTAAAAAAATGTTTATTTTGAGAGAGAGAGACAGAGAGAGTATGTGTGTGTGCATGTAAGTTGGGTAGGGGCAGAGAGAGAGAAGGAGAAAGTCTCTTAGCCTTTTAAATCACTGATTTCAGTTGTCATTATTACATTTTCTTCTCTGCATAGTCTCTTTCTTTTTTTGGTTGCTTTTCTCAGCTTTGATATTGATTGCCCTGTTTTGATATCTGTTTTTCACATTTAAGGCTTTGCCAGATATTTGATAATCCTCGAGTGCTTATTTTTAAGAGTGAGAAACTAAAACCCTGATTGGAAGCTTCAAGCCTATGTGTGGGGTTTGTTGATTTTGAGCTTTACTGAGGAATGAGCTGTCTGGGCCTTTCACGGGGAAACCTCCAAAGCTTGGGTGTATTTTGTCATGGTGGCATTACTGTTGCTTTTTAAGACTGGGAATTACCTTTGCCAGATCTGCCTTTCCTTAACTTGGACTAAGAGGCAAACTTGCACAAGATTTGGAAAGTAGAGGTGAGGTAGGAGCCATTACTCTCAGAAGTCACGGTGATCAGAGACAGTGACGTAGCTCTCCTCTCAAGACCCCACTATTCAAGAGTGGCCCCAAGCCACCAAGTGTTTGACCACAATCCCCACGGAGGCCATAACTTCCACAGACCTGCCATGGGCTCCCCATTTATGATTGCACCTGGGTGGCCAAACGTGGAGTCACTCTGAAAATTTCCCATATGATCCACCCATACCCATCCTTTAAGATGTCTCGAATGTATTTATTTCCTATCACTGCTATAACAAATTACAACAAATGTAGTGGTTTACAACAACGCAGATTTATTCCCTTATGGTTCTGGAGGTCAGACGTCTAAGATTAATATGTCCTCTTCTGGAGGCTTCAGGGAGAAATCCATTTCCTTGCCTTTCTCAGCTTCTAGAGGCCAGCTACACTTGTTGGCTCTTGGATTTTTCCTCTGTCCTCAAGATGTGTCACTACAACCTCTAGTTTTGTCTTCAAATATCCTTTTTCTCATTTTGATCATCCTGCCTCCCTTTTATAAGGATTCCTGTGATGACATTAGGCCCATCCAGATAATCCAGGATAATCTCTCAAGATTTCTTCTCTTAATCCCACCTGCAACCTTGCCCATGGACTGACAGGTGAGTTAACAAGGCTCTTCATTTAATTCACTGGGTTGTAAATATGTGTGTGTGTATACATATATATTATTATATATAATATATAAATATATAATATGTATATAATTATATATACATACATATTATTAATATAATATGTATGTATAAATATACATACATAAATACATAAATATACATACATATTCTCTGCCCAGAGAAAAGCATTTTGCAATACAAAATTGAGTGAACAGAGTTTTAGGTTCTGTTGTATTCTCTGTGTGGTAGTCTCCTTGTCCAGACTGAATTATAACTGATGAGTTAGTAATAATGAGTTATAGTAATCAGGCTTGGACAAGAAGGGATTTAGAGTTTTCAAATTTTCACATTCTCCTTTAGAAGAGGAAAATTGTATTTCTGATTTCTGCAGGGATAAAAAGTTACCGAGTAGAATGCATACAGACACCATGGGGTTCTATGTTTAGATATGTGGCTGTACCTGAATCCCCTAAAATCACTCTTAGCAGTTGGGCTTTTGGATGATTCATTTGTCTCAATGGGCCACTTGGACTCAATTCAATGTAGTCATGGAAAATTTTCAGTGTGTACTTCTACCAAAAGCTAGACCTAGGAGTGGAATCTGTATATGAAAGTCAAAACCAGGCAACATCTAAACTAGAAGTCAACAAAGGCAGTGATAGAAGCCCAACATTTTATGCTTTGTCATTGATGGATACTGTGTCTTATTACAGAATGTATTGAGGTGAAAAAAAGGAATATTACTTTTACCTATTTTTACTGAGCTCTTCTGGGAGGTTGTGTTTGTAAGATACCTGGTTTCATCTGTCATGTTTGATCAGGAACAGGCAGGAGAGTTAATGAATGTGATGAGCATTGATGAACAGAAGTGATAACAAGAATTTCTTTAAGTTTATCTGTGATGTTGATTTAGGTTATGAGAACTGCATTATTGAAGGACTCGAAGTGAAACCATGATGGCTTAGAATTGATGAAAACTCTGAGAGGCTGATGACTACATTAAGTTAGGACTCAGTTAATTCTTTTTCTTAACCCTGTTTAATAAAATTGTAAACTCAAATTGGAAGGAGCTGTTTCCAACCTGTGTATAAATGTGTAAGAAAGCATTCCAAAATTTAGTAGCTTAAAACAACAACCACTTATTATAGCTCAGGAGTCTGTAGTTGACCAAGAGAAAATCTATTGATCTTGACCAGGTCAGGGTTATCTTGGCTACACTCAGACATGCATCTATGGCGAGTTGGCAGATTGGCTGGGCTGGCTGGTTTGGGATGACTCTCTTGCATAGGGTTGCTCATCCTCCAGAAAACTAGCCTGGGCTTGTTTACATGGTTGCAGGGGTCTGAGCTATCTTTGAAAACGTGCAAAGCCTCATGGGGTCTAGGGCTGAAACTGGCACAACACTACTTCTGTTGCTCTCTCTTGGCCATAGTAACTCCCAAAGTTATCAGCATCCAGGGCTGATCCCAATGGCTGAGAGAAACATACTAATATAATAACCCAATTAGTGTTTTCCTGTGTTATTTTCTGCACCTGGTGGGCTTCCCCGCCCGCCCCCCCCCCCTTATACTCCTGGCAAACTCTTACTCATCCTTGAAGGCCCAGTTGAGGGAAGCTTCTGTGGGAGAACCTCTCTGGCCTCCCCCCAGCAGAGTGGACACAGACTCCCTTGTGTCTCCACTGACTGTATTGCTATTGTCTGTTTATAATATTGCTATTGTCGGCCCTGAGGACAGGGATTTTTTTCTAACTTTCATATCTCTAGTTCCCAGCATAGTACTTGGCCTAACAAATACTTTCTGATTAAATGAGGTCGTGGCCATTTCTTTAATTTCCCCCACCTACATTGTCTTGATGCTGTCCTCCTGAGGAGACTTTTTTTTCCCCTCTTCATTTCTCTCTATTGAAGGCCTTAACAAAAATTGTACAACTTGTCAAGCTGTAATCAATAAAACAATGGTATCCTGTTCCTCTCCACTTTGCAGTTCGAGTTTTAAGGGTTTGTCAAGTTTACTCATTGCAATAGAGCATTTCTGCTTTAATTTCTTCTGTTTGGGGTGGCTCTGTTCTATATCCTTTTTATGCTACAGTTACAAGTGCCCAGGTTCTTAGGATTTGCAAGCACAGAAATATATGGTCAAATGTTCAGAACTCCCTGGTACTTATACAGTACTTGGCTTTTGAAAATACTTTTATTTAACTGGCGATTCGGTGCCAGGGGGAAGTTGTTACATACTTCTGAGTGCCTATAGTGACATTTCCCTTTTGTAACAAACACCTCTGTTTCACAACATTTACCTCTTATTGTGTGTTCTTGCTTAAAAGTATAAACACTCTAGAATGAGTGTCTGTAGTTAAGACTCCCTATGGTTGAGCGGGGTCAAAGATGATCTATAGTTCCAGATCATCTTATTTTATAAAAGTGATGACGGACGCTCACTGAGGTGAAGTGACCTACCCAAAGTTACACAATGACGTTAGGGCTTTAGGAACAGGATTTGTGCAGTTGGAATAATTCAGAAATGTTCTAGAGAAACAAGCTGCCCAGCCAGATGGCTCTTTCCCTCTACTTAAACCAGGTGAAGTCCCATGTGCTAAAAGTCCTCCCTTAACAGAGATCCCTCCTCTTTGAAAACGCGTCATTTGAATCCTGGGGGTTGAGCGTGGAGGGCAGCACGTTTTGACTGGACCAGGAGTTCATGTGCATATCTGAGGAGCCTAGCTGCGGGTCAGTCATCTGGTTAAATTCAAATTACTGGGCACCTTCCCAGACCTCCTGAGTTCCGGGGGCTTAGGGACAGAAATCTGTAATTTTAGCAAGTGCCCAGGTGATTCTGATGTACCATGGAGTCTGAAAATAAGTGAATCTAATAATGGCAGGCAATGATAAATGTTATGGAGAAAACTAGAGTGAGAGGTGATGGAAGGTATGCTATTGGAGTCGGTAAGTCAGTGACGATGTCTTTGACAGAGACCTGGAATGCTAAGAGTAAGAAGTAGCTGGCCCTGTAAAGGTCTATGATAAGAGGGAATAAGGAAGAGTGAATGCACAGGACCTGTCCAGGAATGAGCTTTGCAGGTTCAAGGAGAAAGAACACCTTGCTAAAAACAGTCTAAGGACTTCCCATCAATCTTAGAAGAAAATCTAAACTCCTTACTAGGCTCTGTAAGACGTAGTGTGACCTGATCCCTGTCCATTGGCAAAAACTAGTGCCATGGCCACACGTGGTTGTGGGGGTGGAAAGAGTCCCTGGGAACGTCTAGTTCGGCAGGCGTCTCTCAGCCGTGGCTCCACACTACGGAATGGGGAACACAACCCTTTGGGGGAATCCGCGTTAGTAAGATCTCAGTAGGATGAGCTGAAAATGGACCACTGGATTCAGCAAAATGCAGATCATTGATGCCCCTGACAAAAGCTGTCCGAGTGAAGCCAGGAGGGAGTTTGATCAGGTTGAGAACTTTGAGAGGATTTCTATTATGTGTGAGTGAATAACATGGTGACTGGAGGGATGTGGGGTCTGGGAGATCCTTTGTCTGTTTTTTGTTTTTGTTTTTTTTTTTTTTTTTAAACTGCGGTTTCTGTAGCATCTTTGAATGCTGTCAGGAACGATCCAGTTTGGAGGGAGAAACAGACAGTGTAGAAGAGGGCAAGATCAAACACTTGGAGAAGGGAAGAGAGGAAGGAATCCAGTGTAACAGGGTGGTTGGTCCTATGACACCACAGGGGCAGTTCTCTTTTCAACAGAGAACAAGAGCACATTCAAAGAGCTTATAAGTGGTGGAGTTTAGATCCAAGTCAGGTCTGTCTCAAAGCGTATTTTATAAATTTGCCCAAAGCCATCTTTTTAGGAAAAGGGATTTCATTTTCTCCTCTTCCCTCTGTTGTGTGCCATATGGATCTTTGCTCCCAAATCCCATGGTTCCAGGTAATACCATTTACTTGTTCAACAAGGTTTTTATGCAACCACTCTGCAAAGTGTGGTGTTCCCGCGTGTGTGGTGTGGCATGTGGATGAGGTGTACTTCGTGTCAGTGAGAAGCCATTCTCTTTTTTACCCCTGGATAGAGCAGCTGTCAGCACTCCCGGGAGAGCTGATGGTTTTGACCGTTGGGCCACCATCCTGGTCTGGGACCCAGAAGGAGGGCCCTCTGTCCCGAATGGGTGGCCTCCGGGGGTGAGAGAAGAGAGCACGTCTGCCCTCTCAGCTAGATCAGCCAAAACACTCTGCCAACACTCTGTGGATGAACGGGTGACAGATGTCACAGACCTCTCTCAACACCCAGGCCATCTATAGGATAATGCCTCAGGTCCTATAACCAGAATATTCCTTCAAACTTTAGTTATCTTGCTAGAAATTGAGAAGTAGTTTTGTGAATGTATGAGGAATCCCTGTTCATTTAAAAATTTTGCCTGCACGGGCTTCTCTTGAATCTCCTTTATTTCACATCACTCTTTGATGCATAACCAAAAAGTTGTAAGGTGCTCATAGGGGGGTATTTATGAAAAATAGAAACT